>NC_080711.1:23068927-23098927 GCF_019097595.1 Hemibagrus wyckioides
TATCACCGTGTCATGAGAAAGTAAAGCAGCGATTTCATGGTAATTATTTTTTCCCTCGTCGCTGTAACACTTGTCTGCTGCGGATAAGTTAATTAATTACCGCTGGAGTTTAGTGACAGTGTATGAAGATGCTGCAGAATCCAGATTCACACCTCTCCGTCTCTCTTCCTCCCTCCATTTCTCTGTCTGTCTGTCTCTCTCTCACCTTCTCTTCTTCTCCTTTTTTCCCCACTGCCTTCACTCCGAGCCCGACACAAAGGCAGGCAGCGCGGAGACGAGTTAAAACAGAGAAACGGCAGATAAATGCCCATTGTCACTCGAGCTGTTTATTTACTCGTCGGACCCGCGCCCGTTTAACATCGCTAATTGCATCCTTTCATTGTGAAGCCGCCATTTTTCCTTCCTGCAGCTCTGATTGCATACTTTTGTTTGCTTTCAGCTTTGAAAGACTCCAGCGGGGAATATTTGCATTACTGTCCCTTGTATTTGCGAAAAAATAAAAGGATGTTTGCTAAAATTTGGGAGGAAATAGATTGTGACTGCCTGGGGTCTTGGGGACTGCTGCAGACTCTCCTTAATCATGTTTATCACTTTAATATACTGAATATTTTATTTTATTGAACTTAACCAGCCATATATATATATATGTATGTGTGTGTGTGTGTGTGTGTGTGTGTATTCTGAACCAGCATTAACTTCGGCAATTTGAGTGTCCACGTACATCAATGAGCCTTGGCCGTTCATGACCCACGGTTCACCACTGTTCCTTACTTGGACCACTTTTGATAGATACTGACCACTGCAGACCGCGAACACCCCACAAGAGCTGCAGTTTTGGAGATGCTCTGATCCAGTGGTCTAGCCATCACAATTTGGCCCTTGGTCAAACTCGCTCAAATCCTTACGCTTGTCCATTTTTCCTGCTTCTAACATCAACTTTGAGGACAAAATGTTCACTTGCTGCCTAATATATCCCACCCACTAACAGGTGCCATGATGAGGGGATACTCAGTCTTATTCACTTCACTTCTCACTGGTCATAATGTTATGTCTGATCTGTATATATATATATATATATATATATATATATATATATATATATATATATTTATATACAGTATATATACATGTATATATATACATATACACACTGACAGAGAGAGAAAGAGCTGCAGGTTTTATATATACACCATAAAAGTAAAACTCTGTCACAATGAATTCATTCCAGGCTGAAAATGGGAAATGACATGTATAATTTTAGACAATGCAGTTTGACTGGAACTATTGGGGGAAAAAAAAAACTTTACGAAGCTTGAAAAGCAGAAAAGTTTCCGAGTTTCCTGAGGCGTATTATCGAAAGGCGCCAGGACTCTTTAACATGACATGTGAGATGTAAAAACCTTCTTTGGTTCGTTTTTGTCATTTTTTTCTCTTCAGATCAGTGTTTTGGGAAGCTTTAGTGTGTGACTTGCCCTCAGTGCCACTGACGACGTGTCCAGAGACACAGACACACACACACACACACACACACACTGACAGAGATTAAAAACCTGTCGAATATTAAGCAAAAAAAAGACGTGAGACAAGAGTGTGTGTGCTTGTGTGTGTGTACACACTGTGTGTGTATCACTTTAAGCTATTCATCTACAATATCTAAAGATTATAGCAATTTTTTTATCCTGTTTAATTGTTTAATAAAAAATATTCACTTACCATTCAATACTAAAAATAAAAATAAATAAATTAAAAAATTAAATTAAATAAAAAATAAAATAGCACTAAAAATAAAATTAATTAACAAAAAATGCTTTTAATGCATAAAGCAGCTAATTTTATTTATGTACACATGCACAAAATGTAAATAAATTTGGATTGATCATTTTTAAAATATACCTTGTATGTATAAAAAAATGGTACTGTATCTTTTCAATTGTTTTTTATTTTTCCAGCACTATATAAAATATTATATTTAAACCTAAAAATTACTATAAAAGAAATAATAGTGATAATTATTCATTATTAATAATGTAAATGCATAAATAAATTTGTTTTATGCTATTGCTTAGTTTATTAGCTTACTAACTCATCGTGAACCAACTTCCTGCTTAGTTCACTTGGAGGTGTAATAAGCAGCAGTTAGTAAATAGTTAATGAGTAACTAATAATAAAGTTATTAATAATAGCTGTTAGTTAATAGTGTCCTCAGAGTGTGTGTATTACTAATCAGATTGAATTTAATTACAAAGTAGTTGTTGAAAATTTGAAACTAAAAACAGTTATTTGCTCCATCTCCATGATTAGCTTGTTGTTGTCTAACGTTTTGGTTTTCATGGTGCTGCGTATCCCTTCGATCTTTCTTTCGGACTCATCAGAAACCACTCTGGCCAAAATGCACCACAAATAATTTTGTCGCTCAAACACATAATCACAATCCATCATCCTGTGCGCTTCTGCAACGCTTTCCTTTTTATATTTCACCCTGAAAATCACATCCAGATGTTGTCATCGCTTTCCTACCAGCCCCGATTCCCAGCGAGCGAATGGAACGTGACACTTTCCCTGGAAAATACCATAAAACACACGAGTAAATGTAGAGCTATTTCCTTTCATAAATTCTTTGGCGCTCGCTCCGTACCCTCATGTATGGATGTTTTAGCGGTGAATCGCAGTAAATCGGAGCCTGACAGCCACCACAGGGCAGAACTGGGTGTGTGTGCTGATTTACAAGCACCCGAATGTTGGGAAGTGTGTAATTCCTCCTCCAGGCCTGTTGGTGGACCACGATTTCCTTGGGTTAGAAACATAAGACCTTTAAGCTTGGTTGTTATTGACATTTTTTATTGTTCTTTTTTTTTTGCTGTCTCTAGGATACTGGAGTAAAGTTTGGTAGAAAAGTCTTTAGAGGTGTATGGGATGTTACTAGGACAACAATTTACCCAGAAGTCTTTGCAATTTGATACAATTTCAGTACAACCATTTCTGAATATCTACATCATAAGTTATTTTAAAAAACATTTTGACTTAAACATTAAAGCTGTTTAAAGAATCTTTGGGGGAACTGCTACTTAAAGGTTCTATACAGACCCTACAACAGAATTTTCTAGTCAGAAAGGGTTTGAAGTAGATGCTTAGAGGGTTAGAACCCTTATTTATCCACTGAACCAGGAGTGGACCAGTATCATCCATAACATTATGACCACCTGCCTAATAGTGTTTTGGTCCCCCTTTTGCTGCCAAAACAGCCCTGACCCGTCATGCACTGTGTATTCTGACACCTTTCTATCAGAACCAGCTTCAACGTCTTCAGCAATTTGAGCAACAGTAGCTCGTCTGTTGGATCGGATCACATGGGCGAGCCTTCTCTCACCACGTGCATCAATGAGCCTTGGCTGCCCATGACCCTGTCACCTTGGACCACTTCTGATAGATACTGACCACTGCAGACCGGGAACACCCCACAAGAGCTGCAATTTTGGAGATGCTCTGGGGTCCCTAACCACTGGGCCAAAGAATCATCTGGGAGGTTAGAAGAGGTATTAATCAAATGAACCCTTTAATAAACTTTAAGGTTCTTTGTTATCCATCAGAGGAGATCTTAAAGGTTGATGTTGAACCATAGTATAGAGTGTTTCCATTCAGAGATGCTCCTAAGTAGAACCCTTTTTTGGTAATTAAGAACCCTTAATTATCCAGTTAACCTTTTAAAGATCCTTACAATGCTTAGAGCTTCCCTCTGTTCATTGCACTGGGGGGAACCTTAAGATGCTCTACACAGAACCCAACGACGGATGACGGATAGATGGTTTGCCAGGACATTTGAAGAATGCTTACAGCTTCTTTGGTTGTCCCTCTGGTGCAGCAGGGGCAGGTTAGGGACCCTTAAAAGTTGTACATCAAACCCTACAAATGAGTGTTTGCCAATTAGATAGTGTTTGAAGAATCATTTTTTGGAAGGCCAGAGCCCTGAATTATCCACTTCAATCTTAAAGAACCCTTACAGAGATCCTTTGGTTGTCCCTCTGGGGGAACTCTTACAGGTTTTAGATAAAACCCTACAAACAGAATGTTCCAGTCAGAAAAGGTTTGAACCACTGAAGAGCTCTTACGGATTCTTTGGTTATCTATCTAAGGATGTTTTAAAGGTTCTTCATTGAACACTAACATAGAGTGCGTCCATTTCACAGAGGATTCTCTGTAGAAACCTTATCTGGAAAATAAGAACCATTTATTTACCTCTTAACCCTAAATTGACCCTTGAAGAAGCTTCAAGGGTGCTTGAAGAAAGGTTTGGAAGAATCCTCTTTGGAAGATAAGAGCACTTTTTATAATTATCCTTTTCATTGCTTCTTTGGTTGGCCCTCTGAGAGGAACCTTTAAAAATATTCCAGTGTAGAAGTATTTGAATTAGCGCTACCCATTTAGTAAGAACCCTTGCCTTTCAAAGCTGGTCCAGTTGATCCAGTCTGTTCAGCCTGTTAATTTTGTCGGTAACTGGTAGAATCCTAATCCACTGGAGTCAATCTTCCAGCTCAAAAACTAGGAAGCAATCCATTCCGGTCCTTTTAAATCTCCACTGCTTGAATTAAGTTATTAAAACAGACTGGCGTTGAGAGTCTGGTGTATTTCGACGTATTCTTTCTTCTATAGTCAGCTATAAATCTTTATATATTTTTTCCTCTTTTACGTTTCCGCTCACAAACCTGGGGCACATGCACATAAATTAGCAGCTTTAAACACCGTTTTGGGTTGAGACACAGTATTAAATTTGTTCGCTGGACCGCCGCCGCCATTACAGCACTCGACCCCTCGTAAATACACACCTCTTCAAACGGCATGACAGAATATGACATCATTTCCCAGAGAAGAGATCAGAGGTCTGTGTGGGTCGATTGCTCCCCCGTGTTCAGCTTTTTTTTTTTTTAACACTGAGCTAATTGCACTCCGCGTTCGAGAAGTGTTTTTTGGACCACACCAAGTCCGTTCAATACGTGGAAGGCTGGGATTTGCATGAAATTGTGTTTGAGAGAAATGATGCCGGTTGAAAGCCGTGTGAGACTACAAAAGAGCAGAAATCCTCTTGCGGTAAACCTGAGGCCGCTATTTGCTCAGCTCAATTTGTCTAATGAGTGCCTGTGCCATTTCCTCTGCTGCTTTATTTCCATTCCCACCTGTTTATACACACCTGCCATCAAGAGGGATCTGCAAGTATGGGAAAGGCTTTTAGAGACTCCATATCCATCAGTATGGTTTATATTGAAATGGAGGGGTAAGAGTCTGTGAGCGTAGAGATGGGTATTCTAGGAATAGATCTAAATGTTATAAAAGAACTGATAAATATTTCAATTGTGGTGTCTCAAATTTTTACTCAAATGGTTTGGTTAATTAAAGAATAAATATACATTGAGAAAATTCTGAATCTTCAAAGCTTCTTTAGTCATCCCTTTGGAGGAACCCTTGAAGGTTCTGAGTAGAGCCCTATACCATATTGAATTCACTTGTATCTGTCTAGACCAGAGTAGATCAATGATATCCAGAGAGAACTAGTGTGTGCCCAGGTTTTCATTCCAACCAAGCAGGAGCCACACCTCATAAGAGGTGTAAGAGGTATTTTGAAGCCCACTGATTAAACAGGTGGAAACAGGTGTGGTTCTTACATGACTGGAACAAAACCCACCTCTGATGGCCACACATCAAGCAAGGAGCAGTGTGTGTAGAATGTGTGTGCTCTTGATGGCTTTGCACTGCTGAACTCATTACTAAACACTACCTGCTTTTTAAGAAAATACTCTGCTACTCTAATTGGCCTATTTTGGGCTGCAGGTGGTCACGGAGTCTGAGTTCAGCTCGCCCTGGGCTTTTTTTTAAACACATACCCCCCTCACACACACACTTATACACACACACACACACACTTGAAAACCCAAGCAGCTTTCATCACCCCTCTGAGTCTTTATCCGAAGTCTGAAGCTCAATGTTTAGTTCATTTCCCTCGTTTCCTCCGTCTTTTTACAGGTTTCACACAATTCAGTCATCACCAGTGTCCTGATTTATAAACCAAATGGTTAATTAGCGTCATGTGTGTAGTTTAGCTAGTTTCGCCATGTAGCTAGTTCAACTAACTACTAAGCATTAGTTTTAAACCTCTGTATATCTATAAATCTACATAACTTGTCCTGGGAATAAAACTCTTTGCACTAAAGTTACAGCTTTACGTCTGAGACAAAGCGCTGACTCTGGAGACTCTTTCCAAGAAATTCCTCAAAGAAAGCTTCCCCACATCAACGATTACACGGGCTGCTATTTATCTCAAGCTGCCTTACAAGTCTCCGTGAACGCTGTTGCTATAGAAACGATACCACATTCGAACTGTTAATCGTCACTTTTCTGACCAATCGGAATCCAGAATCCTTCAGCGCTCTAGTACAAGCACTAAACTCTCAACTCCTCTTCATTCCCATCTTCCCTTCATCTACCGTTCCCCCCACTCTTCTCCAGATCCCCCTATCCTCAGTCTCTAAATCCTCGCATCACCATCAGCGCTTACCTAATTAAGATTTCTCTCACTCCTTCGCAAAGATTTCTCTTCCTCCCTCATCCTCTCTATCTTTCTCTCCACGCTCCCGAACCCCAAACCCCCCGGCACGTCCTGAAAACTTCTGCGGCTGACGTGAAATCGATTGCTGCGGCTCAGGTATCGGATTTATTTCAGGTGAGTCCCGAGGTGCTGGAGGCCGAGGCGGGCGGCGCCCGTTAGCCCTCGGCTCGTGGATAAAAATGTCAGGCGCTAATAGGCTCCGTTGCGATTAGCAGCAAAGCCTTGGTAGGAAAACGTGTTCAGAACTATCTCTACGATGTCTTAGCCCACCCCCACCTCCACACACACACACACACAGAGAGAGAGAGAGAGAGAGAGAGAGAGAAAGCTCCAACTAAGACCTTCCTGTTCTGCATGAATATCAAGGGAAAGAGGTTAATAAATAAACAATTAGCGAAGGAAAGATACTTTTCTATCCATTAAAGCAAAACAGAGAGAGAAACAGGGCTAATATGCATGAGCTGAAGAGAAACGTTGATCACCGCCGGTTGTTTATATCACCTTTACGCTCTGTTTAGGAACTTTTGCCCTCGCGCAAATCAGCTATATGCTAATGTTGTGCATTCATTTGCATATGTTAGCTACACATACACCCTGCTTAAATTTACATGGGAGGATGGAATAATGTTTAATTTATTCATTCATTCATTCAGAACCTATCCTGCAAAAGCCAAAAATTCTGTCGCAGGATAATTAAATATATTTTAATTTAATATCTACCCATAGTTAGGGTCGCTACTTTTAAACTGCAGCTGCTAAATCTAGCTAACAGTAATGGAATTAGATTTAGCATGTAAAACATCACATGCTAGCCTCAGACCTCCTGGTCTGCTTTCTGATCATATAAAAACAAGCTCTGGCAATAGACCCAAGTAGAAGGCGTGGCTTAAAGATTAGGCTTTTTTTTTTTAAAAAATGTGCTATTTCCCAAGACTGATTAATTACAAGCAGTATGCTAATCTGATATGCTAATCCAATATGCTAACTGGCAGCAAAACTTACCAGACAACCTGCTAAAAAATTAAAAATAAAAAAATGGTCACATGTTTACATACCTGCTAACACACACATAAAAAATGTTAATGCTAAAACACTAAAGCAGCATGAATGCTAGCATCTTAACACAGCCAACATGCTAGCTCAGGTCGAGTGCTAATTCACGAAAATATGCCAAAGTGTTTTTTTGTGCTCACCGAGATTGAGATGCGAGGACAAAGCCAAATAGCGATATCAATCAGTAGGTCCTCATAAATAAGGAAAAAAACAGGTGTCTCTGTGTGTGTGTGTGTGTGTGTCTGTCTGTCTGTCTGTCTGTGTGTGTGTGTGTGTGTGTGTGTCTGTCTGTCTGTCTGTCTGTCTGTCTGTGTGTGTGTGTGTGTGTGTGTGTCTGTCTGTCTGTGTGTGTGTGTGTGTCTGTCTGTCTGTCTGTCTGTGTGTGTGTGTGTGTGTGTGTCTGTCTGTCTGTCTGTCTGTCTGTGTGTGTGTGTGTCTGTCTGTCTGTCTGTCTGTGTGTGTGTGTGTTTTCAAGATTAGCATTAAAGGAAGCCGGTGTTATTTAAGACGCTGTTATATAATACGTTTATTTTTGAATGTTTTGGGAGCTGAGAACATAAAACAAGGGGCATGTCATAACACTTCATCAGAGGTCCGAACTTGCGCTCTCGATTACTTTTCCATCACCGTGGAAACACCCTGCAAAATCGAGCAGCAATTTCAATTAGCGAACTTTAGAAAACCTCGTAACCCTGAACTCGGATCATAATCGGCCGAAAGCGCTCGGAGTCTAATGAATTTCCTCTCGTACAGCCTCAGAAATGTCAACACTCAATCAAGGAGTAATGGAATACTAAACCTGTCCCAGCATTCCTCTCTGCAAGTGTGTGTGTGTGTGTGTGTGTGTGCGAGGACCATTAAAACATTCTTTGTTTGCAGACATGGACCTTAAGGTCACTCTTCATTGTTGTTATAGTTATAGGCTTCGGTAATGTTTCCAACACATGCTCCAGATTTAAATTTTTAAAAAAAAGGAAATTTTTAAAAAAAATTGTCCGAAACGTAACACCGTCTCTGCAGCCTCTGGACGTCTCTGCAGCCTCTGGACGTCTCTGCAGCCTCTGGACGTCTCTGCAGCCTCTGGATGTCTCTGGACGTCTGACCTGTAGCTGGATGAGGCTCATCAACAACATCTTAAAAAAAAACCCACACAATTCAACAGTCTGACTTAATGTTCTTAATGTTCAGGTCATTTGTGTAGTTTATTTGTGTTCCTGTAGTTTATTTGTGTTCCTGTAGTCTATTTGTGTTCCTGTAGTCTATTTGTGTTTGTGTAGTTTGTGTTCCTGTAGTTTATTTGTGTTCCTGTAGTTTATTTGTGTTCCTGTAGTCTATTTGTTTTTGTGTAGTTTATTTGTGTTCCTGTAGTTTATTTGTGTTCCTGTAGTCTATTTGTGTTTGTGTAGTTTGTGTTCCTGTAGTCTATTTGTGTTCCTGTAGTCTATTTGTGTTTGTGTAGTTTGTGTTCCTGTAGTTTATTTGTGTTCCTGTAGTCTATTTGTGTTTGTGTAGTTTGTGTTCCTGTAGTTTATTTGTGTTCCTGTAGTCTATTTGTTTTTGTGTAGTTTATTTGTGTTCCTGTAGTTTATTTGTGTTCCTGTAGTCTATTTGTGTTTGTGTAGTTTGTGTTTCTGTAGTTTATTTTTGTTCCTGTAGTCTATTCATTTTATGTAGTTTACCTTTTCTTCCTCTTGATTAATTGTTTGTGTAGTTTATTTGTCTTCATGTAGTTTATTTGTTTTTGTGTAGTTTATTGTGTTTGTGTAGTCTGTTGTTGATCCTGTTGCTTCTTTGTTTTGGGATCATTTATTTCATTCATGTAGTTTATTTTTGTTCCTGTAGTCTATTTATGTTTGTATAGTTTACTTTTTGTTCCTGTAGTTTATATATTTTTTGTAATCTTTTGTGTTCCTGTAATTTTTTGTTGTTTGTTTGTTTGTGAAGTTTATTTTGTTCCTGTAGTTTGTGTAGTTTATTGGTGTTCCTGTTGTTTATGTGTGTTCCTGCAGTTTATTTATGTTTGTGTAATTGTTTTGTGTTTCTGTAGTTTATTGGCATTTCTGTAGTTTTTTGTGTTTGTGTAGTGTATTGTTTATTCTGTTTATTCATTTCTTTGTCTTGGGATAATTTATTTCATTAATGTAGTTTATTTCAGTTTCTGTAGTTTATGTGTGTTTCTGTAGGTTTGTGTGTGTTTCTATAGTTTATTTGTGTTTGTGTAGTTTACTGGTTTTTGTGTACTTTATGTGTGTTTCTGTAGGTTTGTGTGTGTTTCTATGGTTTATTTGTGTTTGTGTAGTTTACTGGTTTTTGTGTAGTTTATGTGTGTTTCTGTAGGTTTGTGTGTGTTTCTATAGTTTATTTGTGTTTGTGTAGTTTACTGGTTTTTGTGTAGTTTATGTGTGTTTCTGTAGGTTTGTGTGTGTTTCTATAGTTTATTTGTGTTTGTGTAGTTTACTGGTTTTTGTGTAGTTTATGTGTGTTTCTGTAGGTTTGTGTGTGTTTCTATGGTTTATTTGTGTTTGTGTAGTTTACTGGTTTTTGTGTAGTTTATGTGTGTTTCTGTAGGTTTGTGTGTGTTTCTATGGTTTATTTGTGTTTGTGTAGTTTACTGGTTTTTGTGTAGTTTATGTGTGTTTCTGTAGGTTTGTGTGTGTTTCTATAGTTTATTTGTGTTTGTGTAGTTTACTGGTTTTTGTGTAGTTTATGTGTGTTTCTGTAGGTTTGTGTGTGTTTCTATAGTTTATTTGTGTTTGTGTAGTTTACTGGTTTTTGTGTAGTTTATGTGTGTTTCTGTAGGTTTGTGTGTGTTGCTGTAGTTTATTTGTGTTCCTGTAGATTATTTGTGTTGCTGTACTTTTTTTTGTTTCTGTAGTTTGTTGGCGTTTCTGGGGTTTGTGTGTGTGTGTGTGTGTGTGTGTAGTTTATTGGTGATTCTGTAGTTCTTTTGTGTTCAGATCATTTATTCCATTCATGTAGTTTATTTGTAGTTGTGCTCATTTGCATAAATGCACTGTATTCATGTTCAGTTCTTTGTGTTTAAATCAGTTTATTCTCCTTGTTTGTGTTTTGATCAGTGGTTTGCATTCTTGTACTTCGCATCCTTCCTCAGCTCTTGTGTAGTTTATCATGGTTTGTGTAGTTTATTTACATTTCTCTAGTTTGTCTGCGTAGTTTATTGGTGTTCAAGTTTCAGTTATTTTGTTCACAGTTTATTTGTGTTCATGTAGTTTGTGTTCTTTTATTTGTGTTTGTTTGTATTTTTTAAAGTAACTCAGGAACACTAAATGTTTCACGCTCATGTAGATTATTTACGTTCACACAATGTATTTATGTGTGTGTGTGTGTGTGGAGCATTAAACCATTCTTTTGTTTGCAGTCTCAGACCTTCAGTTCATTCTTTACTGTTTAAGGCTTTGGTGAATATTTACAAATAAATATGCCATACTTTGTGTAGCTTATTTGTCATTTCTTTGTATTGTTTTAACTTTAACGCGCTGCTCAGTTGCTTACAAAAACTGTTCCATCCCGAATGTGGCTCACAATCAAGGTCACCAAAAAGGCATGAGTGTTAAATTTACACCCGACTTCCAGCTTGTTCCTGCAAAACACATTGTTCTCCAGATGATTGATCATTCTCTTATTGGCACACTTCAGGCTCTGAGGCGTACTTTGTCACCTGAGAGCCGTTCTTCCACGTGTTCTCCGTCCTGCTAAAGAACAGCCGTGTCTACAGGCGGCCTCATAAAGCCTCGTCCGGGGCTCGGGGTTTAAATTTGGAGCCTGAGCGGCGGTCAGGGGAACGGCAGAACCGCTCCGATATGAGCGTTTAGCACCTGTAATGAAGGCGTGTTCCGAGCCGCTGGGGCGTCAAGGGTGACCCTCGCGCCGGAGGTTGATTTTCTTTGGCCTCGTATCAATTCAGCATCACAAGGAGAAGCAATCATGACGGAGGTAGGGCGCGCACGGAACTCTCCGTATGAACTAATTTGATTTTGAGGTTACAAGGCAATAAATAAGCGCAGTAAAAACCACACTCCTGCGCTGGCCAGCACAAAAAGCACATTGTTACATCTTTAATTGACTTCGAAGCTGGCCTCTGTGCCGGCCAATAACGATCCTTGATGTTTTATTTCTGAGTGAAATAGAAAAGAAACAGAAAGAGAGCGAGATGTGTGTGTGTGTGCGGTGGTGGTCGGGTCAGTCAATGAATTAAGAGGACAAAGGACGTAAAACCTCATTTATTTTCTGGATGCGGTTGCGACACTGTGTTTTGTGGCAGGTGCGGATTTTACGGCAGGGGCAAATTAAAATGTTTCTGAAGGAGCCTGGGGAGTTCAGGGAGTTTGCTGACCTGAACACCCCCACTGACTCAGGAAATGGACCGGTCCAGAGTACAACAGAGGTTCGGCCCCGCCGGAGCGGTTCACTGTCGGGGGGAGGTTTTACACAATAGAGGCATAAACTCGTCAGGGTGGTCAGGTCATCGATTGCTAGGACAGGTGTGTGTGTGTGTGTGTGTGTCTGTGGAGCACTATTACAGGAAAAGAATCAGAATGATGTGATGAAGCAGAGCATATTAGAGAAGCATATTCCTTTTACCCCAAAGCTGAATATTACAGTGAATTTATTAATTAATGGATAATACATCACACATATATATATTTTTATCCATTTACAGATACATTTAATGTTATGGAATATGACATTGTGTCCAGCTCTAATGAAGTCCATCTGAAATTTGTTTATTTAATCGATCCGCTCTTTTGAGCTCAAATGTAGCTCTCTCCACAATGTGCCATAAATGTGTGTGTGTGTGTGTGTGATCCTGATGACAAAGCCAGCTGAGTGTTCAGGAGCTCCGAGTGAACCGAGGGAGCATCTCTAAAGTGACACAAGCCGATCAGCGCAGATCAAACGCCGGGCAAAGACGGGCAATGGATCATTGTGCGCTTCATTTAGGACTGAACCATTTGACAGGACCTCCCCTGTGGTGGGCGGTGGCCCTGGGTGGCGTACACTGACTAGGACAGATGGAGATGAATTTTTGGCGGGTTTTATATTAGCAAAAGCAAACGATTTGCACATTATATCCAATCCGACTCAAGCCAAAGGTTTGGGTCATGTTTCTTTTTCCTTCAAGTGGTGTCTTCATGATGTCCTCAACACATCTTCTTCCACACAGTTTTATCTGATATCTATTATCTATCTATAACACCTGTCCACCTGCTCATTCATGCAATTATCTAATTAACCAATCATGTGTCAGCAGTGCAGTGAACAGGTTAATCTGTGTGTGTGTGTGTGTGTGTGTGGGTGTGTGTGGGTGGGTGGGTGTTTGTAGGTGTGGGTTGGAAACATGGAATAGATATGTGTGTATATATTCAGAGCACCAGGTAAGCTGTGTGTGTGTGTGTGTGTGTGTGTGTGGCAGCTCAGGGTGGGAGTTCATTCATCATCCTGCAGCCTCTCGACTCCCATCACACTGAGACCTAATTGACACCGAGGATCCTGCGAAATCCCCCAGCAAAGTGCTAATGCCTCTCACACACTGCGGTGGAGAAAAGCTGGCGGACGAGAACGCACATCACCGCTGTTATTCCTGGAAAACACCCTCGTCATTTATTACAATCAGTTTGCGTCGCATTATAACGTTTGTTTTCTCTTTTATCTCCGCCTCCGAAGATCCGACACCAACACCCTCAAGTAGACTGATAGACAAATATGATCACAGTCATCGAAGTGATATAACCAGTCATAACAATGTTATAAGCATGACATAACCATGGCATAATTAGTATATGACTATGGCATAACTCAAGTGACAAAAACAAGTGATATATCCAGTCATAACCATGTCATAAGTCTGATATTACATGACATAGATGTGATATAACCAGGAATAACCATACACACATAATACATACCTGGAACAACCTTACATAAACACAACACAACTTTATACACCCATGGCATAATTAGTATACGCCCACAACACAACCAAGTGTTATAGCCAGTCATAATTAACATGATATAACCTTATATAGCCATGCTAAATCACTATGAATAAAATCATTTAATAGATGTGATAGAACCAGGTGTAAACATGACATCATTAGCATATAACTATGGCCTAACCATGGGTCATAAAACTAATATAACCAGGCATAACCATGTCATAAGCACAACATATCCTTACACAACCATAACATAATTAGTATATGAGTATGGCCTAACCCTCAGGTCTTATAACCAGCCATAACCATGCCATAACTGGACAAGCCTTAAACAACCTGGAGTTATTAGCTTGCACAAGCATGCTTATGTAGCATCGAAATATAACCCAGTCATAGACTATGAGCAGTTATAATCCTGTTATAACCTTGACATAACATGCAACATTATTCCCTTTTTCCAGTCATTGCTTGGTTGAGGAGTTTATTCATTCGGAAGATTGTGGAATTTTTTTGCTGGATGAATAGATAGAGAACCGATAGAGAAGGCGTTTGATCGTTATGTAAAGCTAATCTTTGACATGCCGTCACTATGACTTCCTGTTTTGAACATCTGAACACGGAATCGGATCACAGCTCTCCGAACATTCCGTGCGGAATTCTCTCCACTGATGAAGATGAAGGGAGAAAGAAACCTTAATCGAGAACGGAAAGGAGGACGAGGAGACAAAGCGGGAAAGAAACAAAGATGACAAAAAAAACAAAGAACGAAAGAATGAGAAAGTGAGAGAGTGAGTGAGTGAGTGATATGGATAGATAGAGCAGAGAGATGGAGAGAGAGAGAGAGAGAGAGAGAGAGAGAGATGATTAGCGTCTCTGGAAGCAGTTCAGCTCATTCTCTCCGATCCTGTGGGATCAGTGTGTGGGCCTTGGCAGCTCGGAGAGTCCTGCAGGTGGGCTTCCCTTCTCTCCGTCTTTCTCTCTAACACCCGGACGGACGCAGCCGAGGACCAGATTGTTTTCTCGTTCTCTTCTCCTGAGCGGAAAAGATGTTTCAAACGCGAAGGCCGCTCTCGCCCGTGATTTATGCCGCGTCCGACACTGGTTCGGTACCAAGTACAGAGACGTCTTGTTTTAGCTCGGCGCGAACGCCACTGGGTCAGAGGTCACGCCGAGTCACGCCCCTGGGGATCGGGGTGGAATAGTTTTGAATCTCCAGAGTGTAGCTCGCTCAGATTCAGCGTTACTCCCAGGACAAGAATTTGGCTTTGGTTAAAATCGCTTCTCCAGATGTTCCCTTCTTTCTTTCTGACTGTTTCTTTTTCTTGCTGCAGTCCATTGTGCTTTTTTTTTTGCCACAATTAACGATCGTAAATCACATCCCTTTCAATCATCAGGGAATATCCTGGAATGATTCAATAATTCAGGACATAATGGAGGCATGTTTATGTTTCAGAAAAAAAGGTCTGATTGCATATCAGTGCAGAACAAACGAGAAAGCGAGCGAAACATGACTTGACATGATATGAGCGTGTCATAACATTGACATTACCATGTCATAGTTTCTAACAAAATGTTATAAGCATGATAATAATAACTGTACACCATATGCCTGTGATAGAAGCAGTTACAAATTTTATTCTAGAGTAGCTTAACCCTTATAACCAGGCATAACCATGTGATAAGCATGACATTACCTTATGAAGCATTTGACCATGTCATAACACTGACATAAACCATGCCATACACTATATATCTAATAACCAGAAATCTTATTCAACTATGACATAAACCTGACATAACCAGGAATAACGGTGCCTCGATCACAGGCATATGCCTGTGATATAAGCAGGTACAAATATTATTACAGTGTAGCGTAATCCTTACAGAACCCGAAGCAGGTTAAATAACCCTGACATAACCCTGATATAATCATGATATAACATCTTAAATGTCAGATCCTTGTCATAACTTGACATAATCAGGCTGAGCTAGTGTAGTTTAGTCCTTATACACTGATGCCATAATGAGCATGTAAACATGGCATAAACCACGTCATAAATATGATATAACCAGGCATAGCCATGTGATAAGCATGACATTACCTTATAAAGCTTTTAACCATTTCATAACTTTTAACCATTTCATAACTCTGACATAAACCATGTCATACACTATATATGAAATAACCAGAAATCATATTCAACTATGACATAAACCTGACACGTCATAGATGTGATATAACCAGGAATAACTGTGCCATATGCAGGACATTACCTTACATCACCATGCCATTACTAGCATATAAACAGTGCATAAGTCATGGCATACAGTTATTCTGATATAGCCAAACACAACCATGTCATTTGTCAAGTGTGATATATTCTTATACACCCATGACATAACTAGCATATAACAGTGTCATAGCTGTCCAACAGGAACCATGTCATAACCATAACCAGACATAGCCATGTCATAAGAAAAAGCATATATAACCAAATACTGATAGAAATAAGTTCATATATGTAATATAACCAGTCATAGCCATGTCATAAGCAAAAACACATATAACCAAATACTGATCGAAACAAGTTCATGCATGTGACATAACCAGACATAGGCATGTCATAAGAAAAAACACATATAACCAAATACTGATCGAAACAAGTTCATGCATGTGACATAACCACACATAGCCATGTCATAAGCAAAAACACATATAACCAAATACTGATCGAAACAAGTTCATTTACATGATATAACCAGTCATAGCCATGTCATAACCAAAAACACATATAACCAAATACTGATAGAAACAAGTTCATTTACATGATATAACCAGTCATAGCCATGTCATAACCAAAAACACATATAACCAAATACTGATAGAAACAAGTTCATTTACATGATATAACCAGTCATATCCATGTCATAAGCAAACACACATATAACCAAAATACTGATAGAAAAAAGTTAATGTATGTGACATAACCAGACATAGCCATGCCATAGGCAAAAACACATATAACCAAATACTGTAGATATAACCAGATATATATGTCACATAACCAGACATAGCCATGTCATAACCAAAAACACATATAACCAAATACTAATGGAAACAAGTTCATGTATGTGACATAACCAGACATCATAAGCCCAACATAACCGTATACAGCCATGTCATAAGTTGCATATAACCAGAACGCTGTCATAACTGTCAGAATTCTTATAACCGTGACGTCAGATGCCATAATCATTTTATTACTATGTTATAACCCTGACATAACTTATGATAGTTTCTTTAACATTCTCTCCATCACAATGCGGTGTATTGCTCTGACCACAGCAGTAAGATGTTTCAGCTCAGGGGGAAAACCTGGAGCTCTGAACTTGTCCATCGGACACTTTTCTTTTTTGTTGTTCTTTTTTTTTAAAATATAAATTATTTATTTATTTATGCGTCCTTCAGGTCTCTCGCATGCTGTCAGCGCTGAGAATCAATGGGCGAGGAAAAGTTATACTAATCCCACCCTTCAGCTGCACTGGGCCATGTCCAAGAACAAGAGAAAGAATGAGAGAGAGGGAGAGAGAGAGAGAGAGAGAGAGAGAGAGGGAGAGAGAGAGAGAGAGAGAGAGAGAGGGAATTCAATTTATGTAAACTTTTAATCTTTTTTCTTTCATTTTCTGATTACAGATTAGATCATTCATATAAAATATTGCTAATAAACCTACTTTACTTTTTTCGATCATTTAACAGAATTTGAGTAACATTTCATTGATTTCATTTTAAAACCTAACACAGTCATTTTGCGTATTTTTTTTTTATCATGCTGTTTTCCTGCATAATTTTTAACTTATTTACTTATTTTATTATGTCTTGTATCTTTTTCCATAAAAAAATCAATAAAAAATTATTTGACATTTATTTTGTCATTTTTATGAAATCACCAACGTATGAGCTATTTACATCAAATTCATTTTACAGATTAATTAGTTGAATGAATTAGAAATTCTGACACTCCAACATTATTTGGTTGTTTTATTTATTTATTTACTTCCTAATTTCTTGTTTTATTTATTTATTTATTTACTTATTTATTTTAAAGAATAAATAAATATTTATTTATTTATTTATTTATATATTTATTTTAAAGAGTAAATATTCTTAATACGTAAATAATACTTACTTATTTTTTGTTTTATTTTTTTTTTTTTTTATTTTTTTTTACTTTTGAGAATATTTATTTATTTATTTATTTATTTATTTATTTATTTTTCAGATTTATGAAATGCTTATGAAAGTGTTAGGAAAGGTCAGTGTGGATGTTTTAGTGCTGTTCATGCTAAGATGATGTCGTGACAGTGGGATTTGATTGGGATTTTTAGTAGCCGAAGTTGAATTCAAATCGTTAAAGCACATTCAGGAGTCCAGCAGAATCGAGGTCCAGGTTTCTCTCCCAGTGTCTGGCCAGGCCGGGTCTCTGGAGTTGTTAAACAGGACGCTCGGAGAGCACCGACTCTTCCATGAACCCAAGCGAATTACATGCAGAGCAGCAGCGAAGGGAACGTGATTATTCCTCGGTTCTCTCGACTTTCGAGGTGATGAAGTCGGACTCGCTGAAAGCTAGACGTCTTCATCTTCCCGCGCGATGCTAATTGCAGCATGGGAGATTGCGAATGCAGAGTCGGTGAAGGTGCAATGCCCTGGGCGATACACACCGGTGATGCTTAGTGACAGCGCTACATGCTCAGAGAGAACGCTTTTCATTAACATCTCATGTTTCGCTTACAAAAAAGAAAAACACACAAAGTATGCGCAAAGCATCCTGGGATTTGATTCAGCGGATTAAAGAGATCATGTTCGCTAGTACTGTTTATAAGGCATCATAGTCCTCAACTAATGCAGGCTTCAGGTCATGTGACTGTTTTAGCTGAGCTGCTGGAGGCTCAGAGAAACAGTTAAGTCATAATGTTAAGCTATCAAAGGTTTACAGGAAGCGTGCTAGGACCAGATCTTCACCTAGATCCCTGCTGGCGTTCTACTTCCTGTTTACACTAGGGAATGATGTCATCAAACTGGAAAAAAAAGCTCACAATACTCGAGTTTTGACCAGTCATCTACTGGGAAAGCATTGTTTTTCTTTCTTTAATGGAATATATTTTTATACATTAATATCAGTTTGTGTGACATGTACAGCTTTACATACTGTTGTTGTTGTTGTTTTTTTTAAATTAAATCTATTGCTCAGTTTATAAAAATCAATAATCATCCGGTCACATGATGACATCACGCTTGATTTAGAGCTCAATTGTTAGTGACTTCTGTTCCTAATGAGTGTGTTGTTGAATTAATTACTTGAAAAAAAATCATAGCTGAACAAAAAGACATGAGAAACGGAAATGAAAAAAGTATTATTTTAAATCATGTGATAAATTGATGAAAAAAGATGAAAAAAATATAAAAATAAAATTAAAAAAAGATTTTAAAAAAATGTCTGAACTGTATATGGAAAATAAATAATGTGAAGTTAAATAAATCATTTTCTTTAGAAATCATGTAAAAAGTAAAAATATACACGTGCAAATTAATTAACCGATCAAGGAATAATGAAATACACAGGAAAAATAAAAACTAATTAATTGTGAGAAATTAAATAATTAATTAATTAAGTATAATAAATAAATCTTATTTTAGAATTTTATTTTAGAATAAAATAATAAATGATGTTTTTAAAATGACATGAAAATAGATAAATGTGGAAAATTAGCATCTGAAAACGATCGACTCTTGTTTACAAAACATGAAATAAAAAAATGTGGAAAAATCATGAGAAAATAGATGAGAAAAAATAGAAACGTGAAGTAGATGTGTCAAATAAACAAAAGACGAAGTGTCTGAAAAACAACAGGCCTGAGTTTCACACGTGAATGAAGTGACGTGACGTTGTGTCATTTTTGGATAAGTGTGTAGTGCAATTTTTAAGCTTGATTTTTTTTCTTTTTTTGTGCTATAAGTGTGTGACACGTTTGATGCATTCTTCCGAGTCACGTTAAAGCACACACGTTGTTAAGTAACAGGCTGATTCGGTTTGATAGAAAGAGATGGAGAGAGTTACCACAAAAAATAAATAAATAAATAAAACAGTACATGACATCCATTTACCTCAAACATTCCATTCAGTTACATGGCTGGTGGCGCTGGAGCTGATGAACACCATCTTTTACACTGTGTGTGTGTGTGTGTGTGTATGTGTGTGTTACCTCAGCTCAGCAGGAGTGATAATGACTCGTTAAGGTCAGAAGGAGTGTGTAGTCCTCTCTAATCACCGTGTGTGCTTTGATTAGCCGTGGCACTGGAATAATGTGTGGCATTTCCCCACCGCTGTTGGGCGTTTCACTGAGATGATTTAGCGGCCCTTCAGCTCCTTTCCCCTCTGCTCTCTCTTTTCCTCCGTCCCGGCGGTTTTGATCTATTTTTTACCGCCTGTCTGAGTCATTTATCACACGCTGAATGGCTAGCGAGGTAATCTGACATTAGCGCCCAAATAGCTCCACATAAAAAAAGAGAGAGAGAGAAAGAAAGAAGCAAGGTTTGTCGTTTGAATAAATCATGGCAACACGTCTCCATTAAAAATAAAGAACGAGCTCGGCGGAACCTGAAGCGAGAGAAGGCGAGGAGGTTAAAGGAACAGTGAGCAGGAATATTTCCCGCGCTTGGAATTAAATGGAATGTAAGTGAATGCCACATTTGTGAAAGGTCTTCATTTTGTTAGCGTGTATATTGAATTAGTGGGATAATTATGAGGCTCTGGGTGAGCTGGGTAAAGTGTGTGTGAGAAGAGGAAGCACTACGGGGTTTAATACCCCTGCGGCCCGACAGGAAGTGAGCTGGACTGAGGCTGAAGAGGATAATGAGCCTGAAGATCCAGGCAGTTTTCCTCATCGTAGTGATATAGTGATATTAATTATCTAAACATAGGAAACACAGAAGCAGAAGCCACCCCTTCCTCATTTGGACTGACATGCAGAGAGGCCCCGCCTCCCTTGTTTGACTGACAGGTGCAGAAGCCACATCTTCATATGGACTGACGGACAGAGAAAACCATACCTTCTTCATGTTGAGTGATAAGCACGGTAAAGAGGCCACACCTCCTTTATTTCGACTGAGGTCACACCTCCTTCATTTAAGCAGAGGCCACACCTCCTTCATTTAGACTGAGGCCACACCTTCTTCATTTGGATCAAGGCCACACATTCTTCATTTGGACCAAGGCCACACCTCTTTCATTTGGATCGAGGCCACACCTTCTTCATTTGGACTGAGGCCACACCTTCTTCATTTGGACTGAGGCCACACCTCCTTTATTTGGACCGAGGCCACGCCTTCTTCATTTGGACTGAGGCCACACCTCCTTCACTTGGATCGAGGCCACACCTTCTTCATTTGGACTGAGGCCACACCTCCTTCATTTGGACTAAGGCCACACCTTCTTCATTTGGCTCGAGGCCATACCTTCTTGATTTGGACTGAGGCCACACCTCCTTCATTTGAAATGATGCTACACCTCCTTCATTTGAATCAAGGCCACACCTTCTTCATTTGGATCGAGGCCACACCTCCTCTATTTGGATCAAGGCCACACCTTTTTCATTCTATATGACAGCCACAGAGGCTACACCTTCCTTGCATAGACTAACAGTCACACCTCTTCTGTTTAGACTGACTGACAGGTACAGAGGCCACACCCCCTTTATTTGGACTGACAATCAGAAGCCACACCCCCTTTATTTAGGTACAGGTACAGAGACCATGACTTCTTTTCATTATTCTAAATCTTCCAAAAAATGTCAAGCACAAAGAAGCAGAAAAAAGGTGTTGTAACTCAGCACACACACACACACACATACACTGTTTGCCACAGGCCAGTGGTCAAACTCTATTTCTGTATTATTCATGACCACACTCTCCTCAGAGAGACTGCTTCTTTGTTAGCGCGTGTGTGTGTGTGTGTGTGCACATGCCCTTAGGTACTTCAACCTAGCCAGACCTGAGTAATAACTAGCTGGACAAACGAGACTGGAGGACATCATACTGAAGGAAATGTTGCTGAAAACTCCACTGCATGTTCAATTAATCATTTGTGTGTTGACTTTTGCTAAGCTAAGACACAATGCTTTGTGTGTGTGTGTGTGTGTTAGAATGTCCTTATTTGGCAGAGAAGGTTCAGCTCTGAGTCCACTACTACAGAATTTTTGAGAACTCTGAGGTAAGTTCACATCACATCACCACATGAGCTTAACTAGCACGAGCTAACCTGCTAGTTAGCGCTTTCAATAACACAAATCACAGTTTAACTAATGGTAGTTAGCATGCTAATTCATGAGTTTGACTTGATATAATAGTATACACCTTTTTACTTTGTATTAACATATACAACAGTTTCTCATTAATTAGCATGCTAACAATAAATTTGTGTTCTTAGAATTAAGAATTGCTTGCTAGCAAACTAGGCAGTTACTGTAGCTACAGCAGGCGCGCTGGTTGTCTTAGGGAAATGTTGCTAAACCTTTATATTTTAATTAAAACCATACTGTAATTTTAGAGAAAGGTGAAGAAGGGTTAATTAAAAAATGGGGAAATTTTTAGTCAAAGAGAAGACACTTAGGACTTCCTTATTCAAACCCTCACAGCTTTTTTTAAAAAATCATATTTTTGTGTTTTTTCTATTTCAGTTTTAACCCGCTTTTATTTATTGTTTTACATTGTTTTTAAATTATGTAATATATTCATGAAACAATTTTATGTTATTTAAAAATAAATATTTTTTTTATTTTATATTGTTATTTTTTTCTTCTTTCTGTCACTCCGATAATTTTTTTTCTTACAATTATTAGCTATTTTTTATTTTTTTTTAATGAATATTTTCAAATTAATATACCAATATTTTTTTATTTTATTTATTTTATTTTTAAAAACATTTTCCTCATTCATTTCTACATATATTTAATTTTTATTATTAATTTAACATTTTAATTTTTTGGCTCAATGCATAAGTATTGGCACCCCAGTCTTCTTTTCCCCTCTGCTAGCGTGACTGCTAATGTGAGCTCGAGTGCTCTGCGTCTCTCAGCACTTCTCCAACTTAATTATTAAGAGCTGTGGCTAATGAACTGTAGCATTAAGCGGGTGATAATCGCTGTCTGGGTAGAGGTGCATTAAGGTCTGCTCAGTGTCATTAAAAGCCACCGAGGGGAAACCGAGAGACAGGAAATGAGGAGAATCTTTGCTACATGTGGCCTTGTGAGACTCCGGCGATAACATGGAGGACGCCGGCGTCTGTCACTGAGAAAAAAGCTTCGTTTTAATGTTGTTTAGTTGTTTCTCTGAAGAAAAAAATATTCAAAACATTCAAGAGTCAGTTAGTACAGTTAGCATTCAAAAACTGTTGCTAGCTTTACATTTCTTGTGGTGAGGTAAACTAAAGCTAGTAGAAAGCAATCGGTGTGACTCGTCTAATGCTAAGTGACTCTTGAATGGTTGATAAATGTAACATTTGCTGATTGCTTGCTAAAAATTTCTCTTATAAATGAATCCAGTAGCAAGCTGTTTGTCCTGTGAGAGGAACATGCTAGCATTTCACGCTGTTTAGCTCCTTTTTCTTTTTACATTAATGATAATTAGCAGCTAACTAAATGATACTGAATTGTCTAACGCTAGCTTTATTTGGTTTAGATCTAACATTCACTTAATGCTTGCTATTAGCGATAATTTATGTCATGTTGAAAATGTGAGGTTTGAAAGATTTAAGTTCATGTTCTGAGGTAAATGAATGCTAATAGCGAGAAGTAGTTAGCGAATGTTGAGCCGTTGAATACGTACGGTGCTGACCGTGCCAACGGTTTTTGTTGTGACGTAACCAGAATGCTATAAGCGAGAAGCTTGAAGTCTGTCTGTCTGTCCACCTGTCTGTCTGTCCACCTGTCTGTCTGCCCACCTGTCTGTCTCTCTATTCTTTCTCTCGTTTATTTTTTCTCCATGTCAGCTGACGCTAGCTACATTCTCCAGCTGGTTTTTCTCCAGCCTAGTTAATACAACTTTTTTTGGACACCTCAACATTTTTGACATATCACCCATGTGTGTGTGTGTGTGTGTGTGTGAGCGGCCTAGTTCTGTCTGACAGCACTTGTATTTACCTTTAATTTGTGTGTGTGTGTGTGTGTGTCACACATCTTCCCACGATGCCTCACTCCACCAGTGCCCACCAGGGAGCAACTCCGGTCTCATTTACCCAGAAACCCCTGCTTCACCGCTGCTATTCCTGATGTCCAGAGACCCGGACCTCCGATTTATCATCCTCTAACATGAAGCAGCACATTTATCACCCAGCGTTACTCAGCGCTACACACACGCTTCGTCCGCGGCTAATTAAAATCAAATCGAGCAGAACGGAGACGCAATTAGGTTTCCCTTCATCCAGTACACGTACACACACACACACACACACACGCACACACACACAGACCCAGGACTCTAATATCTGTTACTCTTAATTTACAGGTTAAATAATTTGTAGCCGTGTAATTAATGATAATAATAATAATAATAATAGTAATAATAATAAGTAGTGTTTTTATGTGTATATTAGTGTATATTATTATTATTATTATTATTATTATTATTTTCTATTTAATTTGTTTTATAACTAGATGTTTTAGTTTAAATTAATTTTTTAATATGTCTGAAACTATCTTTATTATTATTATTATTATTATTATTATTATTATTATTATTATTATTATATTTATTTATTTTTAAATACTGCTTTATAGTGTATTATTATTTTCTATTTAATTAATTTTTTTATAATTAGCTGTATTATTTTTAAATGTACTTATGTTCAGAAACATAAATGTTTATTATTATTAATTAATTATAAAAATTAATTATTTTTTTGCTTTTGTTTATCATTTTGAAACTGTCAGCTGCCTCTTTCCTGTTTCTATTCTAATATATTCCATAATTTAATTTAAACACTTAATGTTAATAATAATAATAATAATAATAATAATAATAAATGAACCTGCATCCATTTCTAGGTTTATTTCTCTTCCAGTGGAGTGACTCGGATCCTCGAGGTCGCGACTTCTCTATAACATATTTATAACAAACTGCTGTCATTTTAGACCAAAAAAATAAAGAGTACGTTCAAAAGCTAGATCAGCTGCTCTATTAATAATCACACGTGCCACATCTGGAAACCTCTGCATGATGCTGATTAATGTCAATATTAAAGTGAGGGTGAAAACAAGCAGAGATTAGTACAAAATAATACTAATAATAATAATAAGAGGTGCTGATCAGTATGTAGGGTTCAAAGTAAGAAAACTGGTGTGTGACACGCTATCTCTTTTTATGGTCCATTGAGCTCACACACACACACACACACACACACATATGCACGTTGCTCAAAGACGCCCCGTGTGAGGGTGCAGCCTGCCAGAGCCTCTGGAAATGGCCTGAGAAAAAACGGGACCCTAGAGGTCACACACACACACACCCACACACACACACACCTGCAGAGAGAGCAGACGTCGGTCTTGCTGTGCTCTTGTCATTTTTTTTTACCTCCCCCCCACACACACATCCCACACACACACACACTCTGCACTCCTCCATCCACCTCCTGGGCATCGGCGGCCATTAAAGACATCTGCGCACGGACGATGAACAGATAAATCATTTTTGCAGAACAATTTTGATAAATGAGCTGCTCGCTTTGGCGTGCCTGGGCCGCTGAGCCGCTCTACCCCAACGGTACACACTCTCAACCACTCGCTCCAACATGCTGCGGGCCTATTTTAAACCCCCTCCTCACACACACACACACGACCATTACCTGTGAGGTCTTACACCGACTCCTGTGATATATTTGGAAAATAATTAACCTACAGCACACATTATTTTATTATTATCAGGGTTTTTAATTTTTTTTTAAATAAGTACTTTACTTTTTAAGGCTTCAGTAATATACTAAAATACTCTAATTAAATAAATTAATTAATTAATATATTATTTTTTTTAAATAACAGTAATCTAACGCAATATCTTTTCTTTATATTATTTTTTTAATTTCTTTTTTCTTACACATGCTAACAATACTAATTGGCAATCCAGTAAAATTATCTTTATACACAAATACAATGTTTATAATTATAATTAAATATTTATTAGTTATAGTCACTAATTATTATATAACTAATTCATTATCATTAAAAGTAACCTATAGAATTTATTCTTCTTTATTTGACTGGTTTTGTGTTTTATTATTATTCTGTACACAGGGAACAGACATTCTTTGAAGTATCCTTCAAATAAACAACCAGATAGGAGTAAGCGTCTTCTTGTTCTAAACTGCACTTCCAAATGAACTTTTTTTCTCTTCTTTCTATTCTTTTTCAAATATTTTACATTGTGGAGGAAAAACACACCTCACCCTTGGATCTTATAAATTCTTATTTATTGAGTCTGATTGTGTATCTAAGTCAACACCGGTCCTATATCCAGGTCTAATCTGGAAATGAGTTAGTTGTGATGGACAAATCCTTCACTCAAACTGGACTTTAACAAGCTACCTGAGCTTTCGCGGCTCATTTGGCAGATCGTTGACGATACATCAGCGTGTTGTATTTATAGCGTTCATTCCCCAGGTTTAATTATCGGGGACGATGTGACAATCGTAAAAAAAAACGGAGGGATCTTATTGAGGGAACTAATGATATATCTGTAGCGCCGTAATATCATAACCGCTTCTAATTAACCTCGAGTACTAGATTATGGTGTGTGGGATTGTTCATTAGTTTGGTGTGAAGCAGAAAGGAAGTACAAGAGGCTCACAGTGCACTTTAAGACAGTGTGTGTGTGTGTGTGTGTGCTCTAGTCTTAGAGCTGTACTGATTATGCTGACTAAGCATCTGCGTTTTGTCCCACACGCTTGCTAATACAGAATCACCGCGTTAGTCATCATTTGGCATTCGCTCACGTCATTTGTGCCAAGGAATTATCCGTTCTGTAAATGTCATCAAATCACTCATGCCAAACATGAAAGTCTGTTGTTGTTTTGTTGTTGTTCTACCAGACTTCTTGGAAGAGTATTTCAGATTTTTTCCTGTTTTTAATGTGTAAAGCAAGCAAACCGACCCCAGATCTGCGTACAAATCCCAAAAGTATTACTCTATATAGTGACGAAACTGATCCCAGGTCAGTTTTAAGATTTCTGAACATATTAATCTATATAGTGATGAAACTGACCCCAGATCAGTTTTAACATGAACATATTACTCTTTATAGTGATGAAACTGACCTCAGGTCAGGTTTAACATGACCATATTACTCTTTATAGTGACAAAACTGACCCTAGGTCGAGTTTAACATGAACGTATTGCTCTATATAGTGACGAAACTGACTCCAGATCAGTGTTTATTTAATTTCAGCAATCTCTATCATGTGAAATCTGACCCCAGATCAGTGTTACCATTCACACTATTATGAATCCATTACAGAAACTGACCACTCATCACCATTCACCTTCTAGTATGTCATTTAAAAAAAAAAAGGTCAGTGGCAATGGAACAGCATACATATATCTCACATAAAGTCAACACTGACCCCAGAACAGTGTTAATAATCCTGCCTTCATGGTGTATACCACACCCCAACATATCCGACCTTAGATCTGAGTTAATGATCCTGACCTCACTGATCTACAGTGCATTAAAACTGACCCGCAATTACTGTTTAACGTCTCTGTGTACATCCTGATTAATCTATAAGTCAAATCTGTCCCTGAACAGTATTTAGAATATTCTGGCCATTAGTAGTGTTACACTAATGTCAAAAACTGACCTCACAGCAGTGTTTATATTCCTGTTGCTCATTAGAGGTACAAAACTGACTCCAGATCAGCATCGATATATTGCTCATAACAAATAACAGTGTTAAAACTGACCTCAGATCAGTGTTTATAATCTCACTATATTCATTTATTTTGAGACAAAACTGACCCCAGATCAGTATCATTCCTAACATCATTAGTCCATAGTATATACTGACCTGAGATCAGTGTTTATAATCTTGCTATATTCATTTATAATGATGAGACAAAACTGACCTGAGATCAGTGTATATAATCTCACTATAGTCATTTATAATGAGACAAAACTGACCCCAGATCAGCATCATTCCTAACATCATTAGTCCACTGTATAAACTGACCTTTGATCAATAACGTATACATTCAACTGACCCCATATCAGAGACATTATTTCACATAGGTATTTGTTGTCGAGTTGGGTGTGTGTGTGTGTGTGTGTGTGTGTTTCATGCTCCCTCCTCTTGAGTGCTGAGGATTGTTGTCCTGCACTATATGCTAATAGCATCATGATGTTATTTAGATCAGTGGCGTCTCGGGAGATTTGCGTTCGAAGGTCAAGTGCAGCGAGGGGGAGGCACGTTACATTTGCACAACATCGACACGGCACTAAGCAGCTCCCTGGAGCAATGCACTGTTCTCTCTCTCTCTCTCTCTCTCTCTATCTCTCTCTCTGCCGGCGTGGCCTTTAGCCCTCGTGTCCGCATCATAAACGAACGCGATTGACAGGCATCCTGCTGCTCTGGTGGCCTGTGTGTGAAAACACACACTGAACCATGAACCTGCAGAGAGCTCGGCTTGATGTGCTCGACATCACATCATTCACACTTCACTTGACCGATCAATAACCAAGTCAGAAGACGACGTTGTGAAAGCATTAATCTCTCACAACTTTCCCAGATTCCCCAGCATTCGGTCATTTCATGCCCAGTGTGTAAAGTTTAAACGTTTTTCTAGACATGTAGTAATTGTATCATTTCCTACTCAGAGAGGATGGTTCCCACTCATGTGACATCTGTGATAACATTTGTCTGCATCTCCTTTCAGGGAAAACTCTTCTGTCCAAGAACAATGAAATTATCTACGCATGGTGTCCGAGTCCATGATGTCCTTTCGGGGAATTTGTGCTTCTTTGCAGTTTCTTGGTAACATGACTAACTTATTAATTCCACAACATGGAATGTAACTATAAATGGAATAAAAGTGCATTTCGTTCTTTGGAAAATAAAAATTCTATATTAATTTATAATGAGACCAAACTGATCTCAGATCAGTGTTTATAATTTTGCCTATATTCATTCATAATGAGACAAAACTGACCTCATATCACTGTTTATGATCTTGCTCTACTCATTTATAATGAGACAAAACTGACCTCAGATCAGTGTTTATGATCCTTTTTAAATATAATGAGACAAAACTGACCTCAGATCAGTGTTTATAATCTTGTTATATCTTTTATATTGAGACAAAACTGACCTCAGATCAGTGTTTATAATTTTGCCTACATTCATTCATAATGAGACAAAACTGACCTCAGATCAGTGTTTATAATTTTGCTATATTAATGTATAATGGGACAAAACTGACCTCAGATCAGTGTTTATAATTTTGCCTATATTCATTCATAGAGACAAAACTGACCTCAGATCAGTGTTTATAATTTTGCCTATATTAATGTATAATGGAACAAAACTGACCTCAGATCAGTGTTTATAATTTTGCCTATATTCATTCATAGAGACAAAACTGACCTCAGATCAGTGTTTATAATTTTGCCTATATTCATTCATAGAGACAAAACTGACCTCAGATCAGTGTTTATAATTTTGCCTATATTAATGTATAATGGAACAAAACTGACCTCAGATCAGTGTTTATAATTTTGCCTATATTCATTCATAGAGACAAAACTGACCTCAGATCAGTGTTTATAATTTTGCCTATATTCATTCATAGAGACAAAACTGACCTCAGATCAGTGTTTATAATTTTGCCTATATTCATTCATAGAGACAAAACTGACCTCAGATCAGTGTTTATAATTTTGCCTATATTCATTCATAGAGACAAAACTGACCTCAGATCAGTGTTTATAATTTTGCCTATATTAATGTATAATGGAACAAAACTGACCTCAGATCAGTGTTTATAATTTTGCCTATATTCATTCATAGAGACAAAACTGACCTCAGATCAGTGTTTATAATTTTGCCTATATTCATTCATAGAGACAAAACTGACCTCAGATCAGTGTTTATAATTTTGCCGATATTCATTCATAGAGACAAAACTGACCTCAGATCAGTGTTTATAATTTTGCCGATATTCATTCATAATGAGACAAAACTGACCTCAGATCAGTGTTTATAATTTTTCCTATATTAATGTATAATGGAACAAAACTGACCTCAGATCAGTGTTTATATTCACGTCACATGACACTCAGACGTGAGGTAGAAATCA
>NC_080711.1:23103927-23191427 GCF_019097595.1 Hemibagrus wyckioides
AAGGGTCATAAGCAATAAAGGCAATGAAGAGCTATGAAGAGTGATAAGCAACAAAGGCTATGAAGAGCTTTAAGTACTAAGTGTTATGAGAGCTTATAAGCAGAAAGAGATATCAGGCACCATGAAGAGCTATTAGCAGTAAGTATGATATTATGAAAGGTAATAAGTAGTTTATAAACAGCACAGCATCATTATAGTTTGAGGGCAGAAGAGGATCCAATCCCACACTCATAGCACAGGATGTTTAGTGAATCAACCCTTGTGTTTAAAAATTCTAATCCCAACTGGACTGACCCACACACACACACACACACACACACACACACACCCAGAGGTGGGGCACGCTGTTTTTGATTAGGTGGCCTGCCTAGTTGTTTTGATTTATTGTAAGCCCACGCTAATCGCTGCAAGAGACTCAGCGTTCACTTTTCACACGCTGACATACATTCCCACACACACACACACACATTCGGGTGTGTGACCGCTTCCCCCTCAGTTCCCACTTTGATCCAATGTCCTATCCTAATTGAAGGGGATGGGGTTTTTTTTCAACTTCCTGTTTTAAAAAGTCTTCACTCGTATCGTACATTAGTTCCACACTTTTCCCCGGTCAGTTCTGGGTTTTGCCTCATCAGTAAATAAAAAAAAAGAGGAAACGATGAAGCGTGGGCTTGGTATTTCTCCATCGCCTACTTCAGAGGCGACGCTGGAACAAAAATCAGCAAAAAGGAGTGCAGATAGAGGGGGAAAACTCGTAAAAGGTGAGAATCTCTCCCTGTCCGAGGCCTGGTGGAAAGGTTCCAGGGTCGTTAGCGGTGCTAATGCTCGGGCCTTCGTTGGCGGGAGTTCATAGTGTGTCCCTGGGCATTATGGGAAGGGAGCGGCATTCGCTGGACGCCGTTCATCTGCAATTAACCCGAAGCCTCGGAAAGTTTAGGAATTTTGCAGCACACCCACAGCAGGGCACTTTATTAGTCAAGAAGCTGCATTTACACGTGCTCCGAAAAATTCTCAAAAATCGCTGCGGATATTTTGCAACTAGCTTTAATTTTGTATTGATTATGCTCCCTTTTCTTTCTTATCTTACTGTGGACAAAGACAGCACTGCAACAACAATGTGTATTTTATTATTTTATTTTATTTTTATCTGACGTTAAAAGTGAAAGACTTGGTGAACAGAGCAGTTTCTACAATATAATAATTATAGAAAAAATATTGGTTTTTTTAATATATTTTTTAATATAATATATATTTTTTAATATATTTGTACATAAAAACCTATACCAAATTCTATATCTCTATTTGTTTATTTATTTATTTGAAATTATGATTTAAAATTTTAATTATTTTATTTAGGGCATTATTTATTAAGCTGGAGTAATAAAAAAAAGGGAGAGGGAATTAAAATATTTATTTTTATTTTTTAGGACTTTTTTACATAATGGATATTATGGTTTTGCAAATTTGGCATTTAAAACATGTCATAAAATAAAGAATAAGTGAAATTAAATAAGAAAATAAGTGAAATAATATATTTACTGGTGTCAATAACGGCACAATATTTCATAAAAACACAAAATTCACCATTTTCTTTATTTTATTAGATTTCAAAATAAATATTTAAAGTTCTGCAACAAAAAAAGATTTCTAATTTTATTTCTTGTCTTGGACAAGAGAAAAAACAATTAAGTAGAAATTTGTTGATCTGTGTTCATGTGGAGGTTGCTTGAAAAATGAAAACCGAACAGATTTCCTCACAGGAAGCGTTGTTTTCCACAGTAACCTGAAATCCACCGCCATCATCACATTCTGTCTCTGAGTGAAGAATAAACTGGACGAGACCTTCAGCAGAAACAGATACGCTCACGGAGAATTTTCTCGTCTTCCAGCGTTCAGAAGAGTCCTAAAACAGGTGTTCTGGGATCCGGGGATGGAAATCCGAGTCAGATTTCCATGAGGATGTTCCTGTTTTTCCGCCTGGGGTGTGCCATTATTTTCAGAAAGACGAAGACAAAGAATCAAGACAAAAAAAAGAGCCCAGGCGAGTTATTATTCCATAACTCTGATTTATGATGCTGGGAATCCTGTGGAGAGGATTCCTGAGTTTCACAGAGTGGGAATGTTGAACTTTCCGTTCACAATGTGATGGCTGAAAAGTCGGAGCAGTAAATACAGGTAGTAAACACAGGGCAGGTAGTAATACACCCTGAAGTGACTGCGTTAACGCACCGATCGAGCGGTGGGAACCCGAGACAACGGACCAGATGTAGGGCTGAGGATATCAGCTAGTGAAACGTTAGCATGCTAGCGCTCTTCCTCACTCTGGGACATGACATAAAACTGATACTAGGACGCCACCAGTTGCTTGTTCAGGAATATTGTGTAAGGAGTAACACACAGCGGGTCATGCTGTTGTTGTATAGCTGGTGCTAGCATTAATAGTTTGTTTATTAGCATGTTGCACTTAGCTCACAGGTGAATTTAATCACTACAGTAATTGTTGTATTTCCACTCTGAGTTACACACACAGATCTTTCCTACAGACAGTGAAGAAACAAAGAGGCCACACCTCCTTCACTGAATCTAATAAAGAGGCCACACCTCCTTCACTGAGACTGCCATATAAAGAGGCCACACTTACTAAGTCTGACTAAAAGGCTACACCTTATTTATTAAGACTGACAAACATAGAAGCCACACCTCCTTTGCTGAATCTAACAAAGAGGCCACACCTCCTTCACTGAGACTGCCATATAAAGAGGCCACACCTCCTTCAGTTAGACTGCCATATAAAAAGGCCACACCTCCCTTACTAAGTCTGACTAAAAGGCTACACCTTATTTATTATTATGCTGAATCTAACAAAGAGGCCACACCTCCATCACTGACTCTAACAAAGAAACCACACCTCTTTCACTGAATCTAACAAAGAGACCACACCTCCTTCGCTGAATCTAGCAAAGAGGCCACACCTCCTTTGCTGAATCTAACAAAGTGACCACACTTCCTTCACTGAATCTAACAAAGAGGCCACACCTCCTTCACTGAATCTAACAAAGAGGCCACACCCCCTTCACTGAATCTAACAAAGAGGCCACACCTCCTTCACTTAACCTACAAGAAGGCCACACTTCCTTCACTGAATCTAACAAAGAGGCCACACCTCCTTCACTGAGTTTGACTAAAAGACCACACCTCTTTTGCTAAGGCAGATAAATAGCCCACAAGTCTGACAAATTAAGTAGGCCACACCTCCATCACTGAGACTGACACTGAATAGGCCACACCTCTTTCATTTGTACTTGTTTAGAACACATTATCAGTTTGTTCCAAATAGCATGTTTGTATTTAGCTACATCGCTAACTGCTTCACTAGCTATCTATAAAACTTGTTCAAGTATATGTTTAATGGCTGCTACCGACAGAGGAAAGAAACAAAAGTAACATTCTTCTTGTCTAATTCGACAGAATCAAAGAGCTCGAGTGGAGAGCACGCTTTCGTCTGATCAGTTCTTGCAGCATTCGCACAGACGTGTGACAAATCCCCTCAACCTGCTTCCTGCAGCAATTAAGACGGGGATGTGAGAGACACTGGGCACTTCATTAAGACGCTGCACTGCTTCTTTCACTCGCTTTTTCTCTGTCGCTCTCTCAGTAGGGATATTACACATTACTCCGTATTTCCTCTGAATACCAAACAGAACAACCCTGAAAGTCTGAAGAAAACGGGCAGGCTGAGTGGAACTGGCAGGAAGGTTGTGGTAACACCACTGTTTTAACCACTCTTTATATCTGTGTTGAGCAGAAAAGCATCTTCAGGAGATTTGGAATTGATTGAAAACCATTCGTTTAGATTACAATTGTTCCTAATAAAGTGGCCGGTGATTGTAATCCACTCCGTTCATGTTTATTAACATTTAGTTAGCGATATTGCGCGTTCTGTGTTGCCTGAGAAGGGAGAAAACAGGTTCACACACTTTCCTGAACAGTTAAATGAATCAATCATGTAGTCGCTGGTGCTGCTAACGCCACCTCAGCGCTGCTTGGCTACGGCACACGCTCGCTCTCTTTCCCAGAACAAGAACATTTTTCTTGTTTGCAACAGCGCGAGAAAGAAGAAACCTCCCCCCCGGCTACGAAACTGACAAGTCTGTTGCACAGCAAGCACGCAATCAAGAGACGCTGATGAAATCTCGCCGTGATGAAATAGCCGAATGCGGTGTATGTCAGAAACTGTATTGTTTATGATGGGTGCACTTATTAATAAAACAGCTTTGGGGGGCGAGAGAGACAGACAAATAGACGCAGACCAACAAAAAGAAAAGCGCTGGTCCAAACAGCCTGAAGGAAGCAACGTCTGAGTCTGTGTGAGGCTCTGTGTGTGTGTGTGTGTGTGTGTGTGTGTATAAGAGAGAGAGATTTGGGACAAAGGGAGCAGGACTTGTGTAACTGATCAAGCACAAACCCACCGGCATGAACACACAGGAAAAACACGATTACAGCAGCATGGACAGCAGAAAGGAGACAGAGATTCAAACCCGAAGTGATCAATATTTCAGGTTCCGCACCGACACGTTATGATGTAATACGTCCAATTTCGTTAAGGTTCTTCGACAAGTATCAGATGTTCCCTTCGTTAGCTGTTCCCCCTTTTTCATCATTTTCTAACAGTTCCACTCTTTCTGGCAGACACACCCAGGCCACACCCTCCTTCACTGAGTTTGACATGCATAGAGGCCACACCTCCTTCACATGGAGTGAGAAAATCACAGAGGCCACACCTCCTTCATTAAAACTGACAAACATGAGGTCACATCTTCACTGGAACAGCAAAAAGGCCACACCTCCTTCACTGAGACTGACACACACAGAGGCCACACCTCATTCACAAAGAGGACACACACCTTTGTAACTATAGCTAACAGAGGCCACACCTCCCTCACTGACACTGACCCACACAGAGGCCACACCTCTTTCACAAAGAGGACACACCTCCATTAATATAAATAACACAGGCCACACCTGCTTCACTGAGACTGACACACAGAGGCCACACCTCTTTTACTATGAAGACACACCACCTTTACTATAACTAACACAGGCCACACTTCCTTCACAAAGAGTGTGAAAAACACAGAGGCCATGCCTCCTTTATTAAAACTGACAAACATGAAGTCACATCTTCACTGGAACAGCAAAAAGCCACACCTCCTTCACTGAGACTGACACACACAGAGGCCATACGTCTTTCGCAAAGAGGACACACACCTTTGTTACTATAGCTAACAGAAGCCACACCTCCTTCACTGAGACTGACACACAGGCCACACCTCTTTCACTAAGAGGACACACCTCCGTTACTATAACTAACAGAGAGGCCACACCTCCTTCACTGACACTGACACACAAAGAGGCCACACCTCCATTACTATAACTAACAGAGGCCACACCTCTTTCACTAACTGGACACACCTTTACTATAACTAACAGATGCACAAATCCTTTAGTGAGACAAAGAGGCCATACCTCCTTGCTTCAGGAAGACAAACAAACCACACCCCTTCACTGTGACTGACAAGGAGGCCATACCTCCTTCACAAAAAGTATAACGCATACAGAGCCCCCTATCTTGCACAGAGGCTGTCAAACAAAGAGGCCACGCCTCCCTCCCAAAACTGACTAAGAGGCCACACCTCCCTGGCTAAAGACCAAGGACAGACATCCTTCACTGGGACTGACACACAGCAGCCACACCTCTTTCTCTAAGACCAAAAAGCACAAAGTCCACATCACCTTCACCTTTACAATCTACTCCATTAATAATAAGTTAACTCTAACAATTAAAAAAAAAAAAACAGATAGTGACACTAACACAGTTTCCTGCAGGCATTCACCACTCCAAACCTGTCTCCGGTGTAGCACCTTTTCATGTACAAGTTCCTTATCCCCATCCCAAACCAACGTACTACTTGCTAGCATCTTGAGCCATAAAGTACCACAGGATAGCCGCCATCTGGATATGAAATAAAGATTTTATTGCTGGTATGCAGTGGTGAAGCGGTTCCATATTTCAGAGGGAAGTGATGGAAGGACTCATCGCTCTTGCACTCCTCTGGGCCGAGCAAAACATTAGAAACATTAGCTACCCGTCGGAGATCAGCGGGACAACCCGGCTCCTCTTCTGAGGCCAACATGGCCGCTGCTCAAAGCTAACTAATATACAGCAGAGCGTCGAAACTTATCTAGTCCATGTTTGCTCGGGGAGACGGCCAAGGTAACTGATATATTACCGTGTTCCTCCAAAGTCCCAGGGCGCAATAAACTGCACATGAACATATTTAGAGGATCAAGAGCTGTCAGCTAGGTCGTAAGATGGGAGAGACGAGTTACAGGAAGTGTATTGCAAAATGTGGAAAAGGCATCAGGCTATATATGGCACTCTTAAAGGAACATACGAGCTGGAAAAAGACTGATGATAACATCGCTAATCAGAATGAAAAGCTAGCTTAGTTCCTGCTAATCTGTACTTGTTCACAATTATTCACTATTAGCCACTGCTTTAAAGAAATCCTTTCACAAAGTTATTGTCCCCTGACAGGAATATTGACATGAAATATGATTCTAGGCTAGTCGAACCCTCTACATGTAAGGAACAAATGCTAGATAGAGAATTAGCACAATCTGTTTCTTGTAGTGATCTAGTGCAAGTCAGGGAAAGTGAGGGAGATGAGAGAATCAGGATGCTATCATGACCAGGAGTCGGAAACCTGCACTTCCTGTATGACACGCTCTCCATTTCCTGTCCAGGACCATTTCTCACCCAGAGGGTGGTGAAGACAAACAGCGCAGGGGTGCAAAAGAGGCTAAAACAACATCCTCGAGCAGGAGACCCCAAAGCCGACAGGGTCAAAAAGGCAGGAATGACAAAGTGAGACACATCATTTCTGATACACTCTTACACGGAAAAAGGGAAAAAGTTCATTAATGGTTTGTTAGATTCTTTTAGGGTCCTGGAAGCACCAGAACCCTCTTTATGTTTTTTTTGCACCTGAAGAGCTTGAAAGAGTGCAGGGTTTTTTCATTTGTTTTGGTTTGTTCAGCTGATTTTTAGGAGATATGTTGGAGCATTTGCTTCAGATAACGTACAGTAAGCATGTATAAATGGCTCTTGCTTAACAGTTGAATCTGCTCACATTCCCACACAAAATAGAGCTTCTTTTGCCCAAGGTGAGGTGTGTTAAAAGCCATTGTTAAGTAAATGATTCGATAGTTATGTAAATATCTATTCTGCAATGTTAGGTATCGCAATCCAGCATTGCTTTCTCATTTTGTTTGGTCCAAATTTCCAGAACACTTGCCATTTCTGTAGTACCACTAAAATCCAGAACACCTGGCATGTTTGATTCACTTCTTGCAAAGGAGTCGATTCGGAGTTGACTCACTCTCTGACTCAGTTCTTTGCAAGTGCAGCTTTGGAGCAAGTCAGATCAAGTGTTTTTGGTCCTTATTTCTTTTTGGAATTGCTCTTTTTGGAATTTGTAATTCTCACCTGCCTAGAGAACACTCCAGGGCCAAGGGCTCAGAGTTGGATTTTAAGGCTAGGGATAAGGGCTCAGGCTCAGAGTGAAAATGTTAAGGTTGAGGGTTAAGGTTATGGTTGGATGTTGAGGCTAGGGATAAGGGTTAAGGGTCAGCAAGGATTTTAAGGCTGAGGGTTCAGGTTAGGGTTGGATGTTAAGGCTAGGGATAAGGGCTCAGGGTCAGGGCGAAGATGTTAAGGCTAAGGGTTCAGGATAGAGTTGGATGTTAAGGCTAAGGATAAGGCCTCAGGTACAGGGTGAAGATGTTAAAGCTAGGGATAAGGGCTCAGGGTCAGCATTAGGATTTTAAGGCTTAGGGTTGGTTGTTAAAGCTTAGGACCAGGGCTCAGCAGGGCTTACCAGACTGAACACTGCAAATGTGACCACAACCTTGCTTATCATTTCTGTTGAGCATCACAAACACAACACACACATTAAATTAAAGACCAAAAAAAACCCAGGATTGTTGAACGTCCTCCGCCTTCTTTGTTGAAAATTCTTAGTAAAGGAGTTTATTTTCTGAAGAATAATCCAGTGCTACACTGCCTTGTTGGATCAGTCAGGGGTCGAGTCTCGGAGGGGACTCGTAATCGTTAACACGGTCTCTCTAAAGCCTGTAAAGTAATAAAAGTGCTTTGTTGGATGAAAGCGCCCACTCGTGTGCTCTGCGGGCCCGTAGCGCTACATTAGCAGAGGTTAATCTATATAAACACAGCTCCACTTATTGCTTGCACACTGAGTTAATAAGACTAACGTATTATTAGTAATGTTTCCCCTGTAATAACGCCGGCCGGCCGTCAATCATCAGCACAATTAAATTGTTTAATGAATAAATTTGCATCGATAATGACACGACGGCGGGGAAACATCTGTCTCCAGCCGTACTGGTGTCAGACCCCCATATGGAACGCTAAAGTCGATGCTGTTTTGATGCTAACTAAACGAAAAACTAGCGCTCGGATTAATTTGACAGCGTGGAAATCACTTAGTGAGATCACTTCCTCTTTTCTTCGCTGCATATTCACGCCATGCAAATAGGGCCCCGAGATATCCCTTACACTCTTTTTACAATTAAAATGGAACAATTTCCACTCCATCGCTAATTTAGTAGTGCATGAACACACCACATTGTCGAGGTACATGTTTTAAAGTGGTTTGAGGAGAGCTTTGGGTTTTGATTATACAGTTAAATGCTGACATGAAGCCTTGAAATCTGCTACAACTACTTAGCACAATCATTTTGTTCCTGTTTATGAATATTCATATCCAAGACGAATGATGAGAACCAAAACTTTTGTTGTGGCCTGCTCTTTTCTCGTTTCTAGCTCTTGTTCTTTCGGAATTCTCTGATAAGGACGACGTCTAGTGTTTTCGAGAAAAAAAAACAGTTGTTAAATTCCTGTTTGTTCAGGAAAACTTTTTTTTTCTAAGTAAATTTGACATTTAAGGAAACTCGAATTGATCAGCCTCAAATCGTACACTTGGTAATGTTGCTGTGATTGTCTATGAACATCACTTTTTTTTAAATAAAAAGACGAAACATTAGCATGTTTCTTTTGTTAATGATTTTTCGATTTTTTTGAAAGTCTAATTTTTATTTCATTTTTTAAAATTAAATAGATAAATGATATCTGATCTTTTCTGCGATTTATTTAAGCTAGTGATTAACATACTACGTTACAGATACCATGGATCCGCCGTTATATAAAACAACATTAAAAAAAAAGCATGATTTTAAGAATTTACACAATTTTCCAAACTTTACATCGATTAGCAAAGACATGTTTATTTTTGCACAGTAGCTGTAATGGACATAAGTACAATGCTTCTTTTTGGGAATATCTGCTTCACCTCATGTCTGATCTGTTAGGGATGTTACGCTGACATATCGGGACAGTCATCTTGGACAGAATCAGTTTTTTACTTAGGGTGGTTTGGTATCTCCTTGCCTCCTAGGCCACGCCTCCCAAAAACCTGATCTCAGAGTTGTACTGAAAAGCTACTTGTATATATAACGTAGTTCCATTTTGGACTCTAAAGGCCATTTTATGAAATAGTTTATTTAAACAAATAAAACTTATTGATGAACATAAAGATGTCTATGTTGTATCAAGGCTCTAGTGAAAAACTAAAGAAGCAGATGTCTTGGCCAAACATGTCTTGGCTGATCGAGCACATTCGGGGTAAAGGGGAAATAGTTCTAAAGTATAAATAGATTTAAAAATAAGGCCTAATCCAGCGAGGAGGCTTCAATGACATCACTAAAGCACTTATGACTTATTTACTAATTTAATAGGCTACTTATTTATTTCTCCTTGTCATGCAGAATCCAAAGTTCAACCTCACAATCACCCCGAGGGACTTCTGCTGGAAAAAATATCCTCCTGCGAGAAGCGTGTGCCGAAAATACAAACACGGCGCAGTGCTAATAATGAGAGAACCCTCATCAGCGAGGTGATTAAGATGGAGAGAGGCAGGACAAATAAGAGTCAGGCTTCACTATCACACACATAATTGTATTCTTTTGAAGCACATTATGTGCATGGCGTGTGGAGAGCACAGCGTGCTGGGGGGGAACTCATTACCCCGCTTGTTATGTACGCTGTGTGTTTGTTTGCATATCAGGTGCTCGGCTTCCCTGTAATAACTAATAAGTGTACAGTGTAATAAGTAAATAAGTGCTTCGGTGATGTCATGCATGCCTGGAGAGACGTCTGGCTGTACACTCACTTAAAATCGCACTGGTTAGCAGGATTATTTGTGCATAAAGCTTTTACATTTGGGCGATGGTTCATAACTTTGTTCCAAAGTTAGGTGTGTGACCCCACTGTGTATGTTAGTCTTAGTTTAGAAGGTGTGGTCTCTGTGCCTGTCAGTTCCAGGAAGGAGACAGGTCATCTGAGAAGTTCTGTTTGAGGAAAGTGTTGGGTTTGTACCTCAGTCGCAGTGTAGCAGGTGTGGTATATGTTCCATCCTTGAAAAGGGGGAAGGAAGGTGGGATGTTCCATAGGTGTTAGGGATAGGTGTTCCATCTGTGAAATTCTGTCACAGTATATGAGGCATTGCCTCTGGTCCTGTCAGTTCTAGTGAAGAAAGTGTGGCCTTTTTGTCAGTCCTAGTGAAGGATGTGGTGGATTCTGTTCAGTCCCATTCAAGGAGCTATGGGCCCTGTACCTTGATCAAAAGGAGGGTCTGGCCTCTGTGCATATTCAATGAGGTGTGGCCTCTGTGCCCTCACTAGCAGTGAAAAAAGGTGTGGCCCCTTTTTCTGCCATTCCCAAGAAAGTACTTGTGTCCCTGTGCCTCTGGTCCCTGAGCTTCCTTCACAGGGCCGGTGTGGCCTCTGTGCCTGTCAGACAGTGAAGAAGGTGTGGCATCTCTGAATTAATTAGGAGGAGGGTGTAGCCTTTGTGCCTCAGTCCCAATCAAGGACCTCTGCATGGCCTCTGGCTCTTTTTTCTGGAGAGAAGAGCATGGCTTCTGTACCTTATAGTTCCATTCATGGAGGTGTAACCTCTGTGCCTTTCAGACAGTGAAGGATCCATGGTATCTCATAGGAAAGAAGGCGTGACCTCTGTGCCTCAGTACCAGTCAAGAAGGCGTGGCTCTTATTTCTGGGGAGAAGAGCTTTGCCTCTGTAACTTATAGTCCTATTCAAGGAGACATGGCTTCTGTTTCTGAAATTCCCAGTGAGGGAGACAGGGCCTATATGTCTGTCAGTCCCAGTGAAGGAGGGCCAGACTCTCTGCCTGTCAGTCCCAGTGAAGTAGGTGGGGCCTGTATGCCTGTCAGTCCTAGTGAAGGAGGGCGGGACTCTCTGCCTGTCAGTCCCAGTGAAGGAGGCAGAGCCTCTCTGCCTGTCAGTCCCAGTGAAGGAGGCAGGGCCTCTGACTGTGAGTCCCAGTGAAGAAGGCGGGGCCTTTCTGCCTGTCAGTCCCATTAAAGGAGCCAGGGCTTCTATGTCTGTCAGTCCCAGTAAAGGAGGCGAGGCATCTATGCCTGTCAGTCCCTGTGAAGGAGGCAGGGCTTCAATACCTGTCAGTCCCACATTGAGACAGCTCCAGATCATATAGCACTGAAGTCTTGTTTGATTAACAGTATCTTTTGTCCTTTCTATCAAAACATTTTTGTAAAAATATGCTCAGCCATGTTTGGGCCTTCCAATGTTTGAATCAATTTCCTGGTCACATGATTCTCAGCCACGAAGGAAGAAAAAACCAACGTATGAAATACACCCCTATAACATATCACCCTAAATAGCATGCACATCCATTTATGTCAGCAGTAATTCAGAGAAGTGTTATTCCTAAGGTTCTCTAGTGAGATGGAATCCCAGCACTACCACAGAGCTGCTGATGGGCTCTTGAGTAAGACCCTTAACCCTCCACTGCTTCGCTCTGCGCATGGCTTGTAATCTCCATCACTCCGGATGATTAAACGTGATGACTCAAAGTGTCATCCGCAGGAATAAACAGAAACGTTTTCTCGAATCATATGTCTGTCATTAGAAACTATCCTTCTTCTGAAACCCCCTCTGCATAAAAAAAGTGCACTTTTCCTTCATTTTTTTTTCTTTCACCAATTCCCACGATGTCACGAATAAAAAGGCTTGCAGCAGGGCAAAAAAAAAAGCTGGTGGTTTCTGAAGTATGAATCGTTTTTGGACAGAAGCTTTTCCCAAAACACACACAGAGGGTTACGTGCCAAGATCAGGGAGCGGCAGGAATGCATGTGTTTTTATAGCGTGGGTTGGAAGAATAAAAAGAAAGAAGGAACGAATGAACGAACAAAAGAAAAGAGAGATAGACCAAGGGAAAGGCTGCTCTGGCCAGCGTCCACCAAACCCACACACCGTCCTCAGGGTGTCCACACAGAGTCCTGCATTGTCCGGACACACCTCGCTAGCACCCGGTCCAACACATGGACTCCATCAGCATCATCTTCATCCTTTCTTTTTCTTCATCACTTTTACAAAACAGCATCTCCTTGTTAAATGAGTCAACATCTAGAGACATAGCGTTTCTTTATAAAGTGTAACATACATTGTAGAAGCACGGTGGCTTAGTTTTTAGCACTGTTGCCTCACAGCAAGAAGATCCTGGGTCCGAATCCCAGGTTCGAACAGGCAGGCACCTTTCTGTGTGGAGTTTGCATGTTCTCCTTGTGCCTGCATGGGTTTACTCCGGGTACTCCGGTTTCCTCCTACATGTACATTAGTTTGATTGGTAATTCTAAATTGCCCACAGGAGTGAGTTTGAGTGTGTGTGGTTGTCTGTCTATATGTGGCCCTGTGATGGATTGGTGACCTGTCCAGGGTGTACCCCTGCCTTTCACCCAATGTGTGCTGGGATAGACTCCAGCAGATCCCCATGACCCTAATTAGGAATAAAGCAGGTATAGACAATGGATGGATGGATTACAATGTAGAAGACGAAGAAGACAAAAGAGAGGGAAAAAAGTTTGCCTATTTAGCAGTAATGTGAGCATGTTTTTTTTAAATAAAGCGGGGAAAAAAACCTGGAAAAAAATCACAGAAATAAAAATAAAAAATATTCAAATATTAAAATTCACAAGAAAACTGCACACTATTAAAAACGTATAGTTGCTTATCATCTACAACTTCACCTCACAAAAAAGGAAAAAAAAGAAAATTCTAGATAGAAATTTGTCAAGACTTTTTTAACCTAAATTTCTTTCAAACTTTTCTCATCTGGAAAAGTGTTGCCAGATTGGTGAATTTGCCTTCCAAACACATCGACATTTTGACGTGATGGAGTGTGATTTCTCTGCAAAATGAAGTTGTTTTTAATTCTATTTCTATTTGAACAAAATTTCACCTTCATTTGTCCACTAAGTCTCAAACATGCCCCGCCTTCTTCCCAAGATCATCAGTGTTATTTGTATTGTCTCACTGAGGGCCTGTAGGCCACACATATAATCATACATCAAATACACAACTAAAGATATTTCTCTCTCTCTCTCTCTCTGTCTCTGTCTCATCCTCTCTCTCTCTCTGTCTCCGTCTCTCCCTGTCTCCCCCTCTCTCTCTGTCTCTTTGTCTCTCTCTCTCTTGATTTTTGAACAAATTTCACCTTAATTTGTCCAGTAAGTCACGAACACGCCCCGCCTTCTTCCCAAGATCATCAGTGTTAATTGTATTGTCTTGCCCCTGTGTAGGCCACACATATAATCAAACATCAAATACACAATTATTTGTTATAAACAATATTGATGATTCTGGAGCGCCCTTCCTGTATGAGTATAAAACCTATAAGGTGTTCTGGTATAGAGCTCAACACCTGACATCTCTCTGGCTGACATGTACGTTCTCGCTGACGGCTCGTTTGCATAAGAGCGAAGAGCGAAAAGTGGAATCTGATCACAACACACCTGTAAATCAGCTGACATTCGCACTTTTTATTTCAGGTGTAAGAGCAGGGCTTCAGCTGGAACGTAAACTATTTTCTCTCCATTTCATCACCCGAGCAGTTATTTTGAAAGCAAGAAATATTTAATGAATGTTAATTAGTAGGGGGAAAAAAGTTTGCTGTGTCTTGATATGTGTTGAGTGTACGCACTTCCTGGTATCTCTTGGCCACGCCCCCTCAGCATCTGTTCCTCAGGTGGATTGGAGTAATATCCCTTTCTTCCCGAATTAAAGTGTGTATAATTGTGTATAACTGTGTTAGCGTAAACTGTTTGACTGTTTTTTATTACCTCAGACATTGGCAGCCATATTGAATTCCTGGGTGTTTGGAGAAGGAAATCGTATTTATTATAAATCTGTAGAAAATCAAGAAGAACTTGATGAAAGTAAAAGTTACGGTCAAGAAAAGTGTTAAATTAAAACTGAAATAAATTCTAAAAATTTAGAAATGAAAAAAGGAAAAGGAAATAATAAAAGGAAAAAAATAATAAAAAAATAAAATAATAATACTACTACTAATAATAATAATAATAAAGGAAATGTTAGAATACTAGATAAATAAATAACAATAAAAAAATAAAAATAAAAAAATGTTAATTAAAAAATAATAATGAATGAAAATAAATTATTTAAAAAAAACAAAGCTTGGAAGTAACATGTATTTTAGATATAATAATTAGTTATACATTCAGTATTATAAATATATTTTCAGTACCTATTGAGTCCGTCATCATTTCATCCATCAATTAGAAAAAAAATAGACATACAAAAATTAAAAAAAAAGAAAAGAAAAGAAAGGAAAATATAAACTAAAAAAGAAAGTAAATAAAATGTTTGAGAATTAAATTAAATTAAATTAAATAAACACAAATACGCATCAAAAAATATTGTATTGTATGCCGTAACGATCAAATCCATTCCCAATCCAGCTCGTTATTTGTCAAATTTATTATTTATATTAGAAAGAATGTTTTTCAGAGTCAATCTGCAGCTGGTCATCTATGATCATTAAAATACAAAAAAAGAAAAATTTGTGGTTTTTAGCATAACCTTCTGTTCCGCTTGGTGTTTAACGTCAAAAATATATCAGATGATGAGATTGGAGCTGTAAATTCTAAGAATTGAGGCTCATGCATTCACGTACGTAGCCGTGTACGGGACAAACAGACACCGCTGCACGCCAGGGGGCGGAGTTTTACATCCGTCAATCAAAAGCAGGTCGCACCTGAAACCCGGTTCCTGCTTGGAAATGATTAATTAGTGGGAATTCGAGAGCGAATGCCGAGCCTTGGCACGAGGAGTGTCTTTACACCATCGGAAGCAGCCGAACGTCGGAAGCGCGGCAGGAAGAAGTGAAGGAACAAGCTGTCTTCCCTTCTTCCTCCACAGCCGCTTTTTTCGCACTCGCACTCGAAGGCGGCGCGGCCCGTTAATCTGTTTGCACGTTTGCGGTGCTAACAATGTGTTGACAACACGCTGACATCACACAGATGTCAGACACATCTGCCTTCTCCGCCTGATGAATATTAATCAGACACACACACACACACTTCACACTCACACCAGGCCTCTCACTCTTTGCTTCTGTCTCCACCGCTCATTTAATTTTATTTCATCTCTCTCTTCCTCTCTCTCTCTTTCTTTCTCTCTGTCTCTCTCTCTCCCTCACTCTTTGTCTCTCCCCATCTCCCTGTCTCTCTCTCTCTCTCTCTCTGTATCTGTCTCATTCTCTCTCATCTTTTCTCTCTTTCTCTCTCTGTCTCTCTCTCTTTGTCTCCCTGTCTCTCTCACCCTCTCTATCTCTCCCTCTCTTTCTCTTTCATCCTCTCTCTCTCTCTCTCTTTCATCCTCTCTCTCTCACCCTCTCTCTCTGTCTCTCTCTCTTTGTCTCCCTGTTTCTCTCTCTCTGTGTGTATCTGTCTCATCCTCTCTCATCCTTTCCCTCTCTCTCTCTCTCTCTCTCTCTGTCTCTGTCTCTTCCTGTCTCTCTGTACCACCTCCATGATGTCCTCAGGTCTAGATCATAAATTTACAGATTCCGCTGTCTCTCAGCGGACCAGACCACTTCCTCTCCGTCCCACCCGTGAAGCCCTCTCGCTCCGACCGCCGACGGGAAATCCTTACACGCTTGTCGACATCGGGAAATGTTCCTGTAAATATATGTTCGCGTTTCTGCGGTCTGTAACTCCGTTCCTGCGAAACCAACCGTTCCGTTCTCCCTGAAGATCTTCCAGGATGAAGGAGAAGCCGTGAATTATAGCCGGAGTGCTTCCACATAATCGTAATTTACTGACAAATACCATTCACAGCACAGGGCTTTCAGATTCTCTATTCTGATTGGTCAGAAAACCGGACAACATTTACATCCATGCATTCGTTCTTTCTCTTTATAACTTGTTGTTTCTATAGCAACGGCTCATTTTCAGGAACTTATACAGACTGGAAAAAAAGAAAGAAAGAAAGAAAGAAAGAAAGAAAGAAAGAAAGAAAGAAAGAAAGAAAGAAAGAAAGAAAGAGAAAGAAGGTAAGGTGTTCTACGAAAGAAAGAAAGAAAGAAAGAAAGAAAGAAAGAAAGAAAGAAAGAAAGAAAGAAAGAAAGAAAGAAAGAAAGAAAGAAAGAAAGAAAGAAAGAAAGAATTACACTGCTGTAATAGGGGAAAAATAATCAATGAAAATAAATCAAAGTAAAATAATAATAAAAAATAAAAGTAAAAAAACATGGAAAATGAAGTTATCAAAAAAAAAAATTTAAAAAAGGGGGAAAAAATAAAATAAATGAACAAATAGAAAAAATAATTCTAGAAAATATATATTATAAATATAATATTTTATTCTCATGATCAAGTTCACTTAGTCATTTTTGAAAAATAGAAAATAACTAAAAAATTAACATTGGAAAAGAAAAAAAAACGTAAAAATGTAGTTTGTTTATTTATCTCGGAGGAAACGCAGAGCCTAGACATCGGGTCCAGCCGGGCGTTTTATTCCTCGCGCATCGTCTCCGAAGCCGCGAATCTCAGACGCCGATGGTGTCTTCGACTGATCGATTACATTTTGGGGGAAACGGAAAACTTCTATAAATTTCCTCTCGCTTTAATCCTGGCCTTCTGTTTAGTTACTTTATCGGCTTTATATAGAAGCCATCTTGTCATAAATCAGGGCTTTTCTTTCGCTCTGGCACATCTTTCGGATTAAAACAAATGTGCCTCCATTCTGTTGTGCTGTACTTTTCTGCTCTATTTACAGATCCAACAACGAGACTACCGGTCCAGCATGGTTTATGCCTGGACAAAGAAAAACAGATGTGTTTCCTGTCTGGGCATAAAGCAAAAAATAAAAAATGTACATTTGAGTAGAGATACTGGATGTTTCTCGGACTGGAGGTGAGACTGGAGGTGAGATTTAGTTTGAATAGAATAGGAATAGTGAGACTCTGCAATTATCCAGTCAGCCAATCACGGGGCAGTGCAGGAAATCACGCAGCTACACGTTAAATAAAGATAAAGAAAACTCCACCATTACAACAGGTTTTAATCCATTTCCATGGCTGTTGTTACCATAGAAACAATAGAGTATTAGAACCAGAGCAAGCATCTGTGAAAAAAAGAAAGAAAGGAAGGAAGGAAAGAACAAAAGAAAGAAAGAAGGAAGGAAGGAAGAAATGTGGCATGTTTAGTCTTGTCAGTCTGTCAGAGTCTGTAGATTTTCATGGAAGGTTCACAGAAGCTTCTAGAACATGACTAGAAACATGGCCTCTAACGGCCTCTTCCTGAAGTGTCACGCTCCAGACGGAGGGAAGTCGCGGCTCTGGTGCACTTTTTAGGGATTAGGCGTAAAGTCAAGGAGCTAATTGCCCTAATCGAGAGAGGTTAATTAGGGCATCAGTGTGTGCTAAGCGAGTGAGGGTGCTATCAAAGCAGCGCTGGTGGTGTGGAGGGCTGACACGGGCTTCACCTCTTTTGCAATTAGGGGCGCCTCTTGCCGAGGCGATAAAACGGGGGTTAAATATCTGCCATGGGTGCGAGAAGGGGGGCGCTGGGGTTGAAAAAGCTGCCGGAGTGAAGACGCTGAAAATAGCGAGGACTTACTGGGGAGGGTGGCGCTATGGACGAGAGTGAGTCCAGCAAGTTTAGATATCCCGGAACACACACACAAATTGTCGAGTAAACATGAAAGCAGTTTATTAGCCTTCACACTAACCTGCTGACACCCGATTGTGTGTCACTGTGCCACTGACGTGTTTCATTAGCATCGCTTCATCGTCGTGAGCGGATAATAATACTGTTCTGTGTAAGAATGCTGACCAGCAAGCCAAGGTCAAAGGGGTGGGGTTAATGCTCAAGAGGTGGGGCTAACAGTCTTAGCTTTTGTTTAGTGAACGGGGCTAGAAAGAAAGAAAGAAAGAAAGAAAGAAAGAAGCTTCATTTGCTGCCAGGTATCAGCTACATTAGTTACAGAATTGTAATGTTAGGAAATAACTGATTGAATATTCGTAAAGGGGGTGGGGCTCAGTGGGCATGGCTAACAGTCATACCTGACGTAATGTAATCTTAAATAATAGCACTTACCATCTAAGCCCCGCCCCTTTTCTAACTCTAACTCTTCATTCATTTCCCGATTCTACACTGGGGGCGGGGCTTGAAGGTTCTAGCTTTTGTTTGTCACTCATTAGCATGAAATCTTTCTGTTTGGAATGAATGTGAATTTCGCCTCACATCAGGTTGCTTCATGCCTGGAGGCCATCAGCCCCTTTCCAAATGGCAAACGCTCCCAATTAACAACATGAGACAGATGCGTGTGGATAAACACGTCCCGGCTTCCCCCTCCCCCCTACACACACACACACACACACACACAGAGTACTTTATCTACGTCTGAAGGAGGCGTGTGAGATCTTGAGGAGTGTGTGTGTGTGTGTGTGTGAGAGGTGAGAGGTGTGGAGCTGACAGTGAGAGATTTGTGAAGGAGGCTTAGCGACTTCCTGGCCCCGGGCCCCCGTGTGGAGGCAGACCGCCATCACAAACAATGGCTCTCGGGGAAATCGCACCGTCGCTGTCCGCCGTGATTCATCGCTGAGCTTAAATACAATCTCTGCAGCCGCTTTCCAAAAACTACACACCGAGCCGGACCATCGCTTTTATCATCTTCAATCACAACACACACACACACACACTTTAACTGCAAAAAAAAGTGTGTGTCATTTCATAGGAGTGTTTGTGTTTTGTTGTGGGAAATAAATAAATAAATAAATAAATAAATAAATAAATAGCTGCAGACGGATTTTCATATCCAGAACAAAACAGATAAAAAATTACGTAAGGAATAAGAAAGAAAGAAAGAAAGAAAGAAAGAAAGAAAGAAAGAAAGAAAGAAAGAAAGAAAGAAAGAAAGAAAAATGAATGAATAAATAAATAAGTAAATAAATAAATAAAAATGAATGAATGAATAAATAAATAAATAAATAAATAAATAAATAAACCCCTTGTTGCTTACATTAGCTAAGTGATGATGATGATGATGATGGCGACGGCGACAGCGATACGTTCAAAGTGTTAGCATTGTGATTGAATGCTAGCAGCCTGCTCACATGTAGCGATCGACATCTCTGCGATCGTTTTAAAACCTCTTCTAACAGGGAAAAAAAAAATAATGGCACCCTTGACAGTTTCCGGTTTCTACCCAGAGATGAAGTTATAAATGCGTTGCGTAATTATTTTGTTTTTCTGTGGGAAAAAGTAACTTTGAGCAAAAGTAACAATGAGGAATTCTAATCCTTAGCGTGTTGAAAGCAGGCTAGCCTGAGCGTAACAGACGTTAACGTATCGTGTCAGTTGATTATAGCCTTTGTTAAGATGCTAGCTTTGCTGATTTGTGTAAGAATTATTGAATATTAAGTCAACATGGAAGTCCGCGTCTTTGTCGCTGCATTTGCGGTGTGTCGCTAAATCACACGGGAGCTAAAGTCAGGACGAACACGCATGACGGATGAATTACGCAGATGCTGTTTTGTCTCAACTTTTCCTTTTTTCCACCCTCAAACGTCCTGCGCCGCCGAGCCCGCGAGGCGCTTCGAATGAAACAACATGTTTTTCGGATCATCTCCGAAACTCGGTTATTAACGTGAGATGATCGGCTCCACGTCTCTGCGTGTCCTCCAGGGGGAAAGCCGACAGATTCGGAGGGAAAAAGAAAAGGGAGGAAAAAGTGCTGTGGGTGATTTGACGTCCCTCAGGAGGATGAGCGGAAAAAAAACAACAGCGTCGCCAATCTGACCGCGAGCGAAACAAACACACACACACACACACACCGCTCTGTCCCCGCTCTCCCCTGAATTCAATATAAAGAGTTTTAATAAGACGATTCGCTCAGACGGAAGTTCGAAACCTTTTTTTTAATTTAAGAATTAATCAATAATTAATTTATTTTATTTTATTTATTTATTTGATTTATTTGAAGTATCTGTAACACACTGAACCTTAAAGTTTTCTCACCTCACGTTAATAATGCCTTATTTTATTAACACTTTTATCACACTGTACGAGTCAAATGAAGAAAATAAACACGGTGACCGGGGTTAATTAGCGTTTGTTGAAAAATTCAGCCTGATGTTTAAATTTGTTCTTTCAATAAAACGTTTTGGAGAAGAGGAAAATAGTTAAATAAAAAAGTTTTTGTTTTCTTACACTGATGTGTATTTATTTATGTTTGTTTGTATTAATTACTAAACTTATTTAAATAAGTTTAAGTAATTTATTTATTTATTTTAATAACAACAACAACAACAATAATAATAATAATAATAATAATAATAATAATAATAATAATGTTTTATGCATTTATCGTTACACATTACCTGTGTTAAAGAAAAAAAGAAAGAAAGAAAGAAAGAAAGAAAGAAAGAAAGAAAGAAAGAAAATCCATGTTAGTTAATCCCCATAAGAAATTAAAAAAAAATTTAACAGTCTATATCATGTAGTTTGGTTGGTGGCTCTAGTAATAAATAAATAAATAAATAAATAAATAAATAAATAAATAAATAAATAAACAAACTGAGGGGGGGCACAAACCTTTGAGCATCAGTGATTCTTTCTTTCTTTCTTTCTTTCTTTCTTCTTTCTTTCTTTCTTTCTTTCTTTCTTTCTTTTTTTTATATATTTATTTATTCCTTTTTATTTCTTTATTTGAGCAGCTTTCTTTTTTCCTTCTTTCTTCATTTCTTTCTTTCTTTCTTTCTTTCTTTCTTTCTTTCTTTCTTTCTTATATATTTATTTATTCCTTTTTCTTTCTGTCTTTCTTTCGTTCTTTCTTTCTTTATATATTCATTTATTCCTTTTCTTTCTATCTTTGAGCAGCTTTCTTTCTTTCTTTCTTTCTTTCTTTCTTTCTTTCTTTCTTTCTTTCTTTCTTCTCTCTCTCTCTCTCTCTCTCTCTCTGTCTCTCTCTCTCTCTCTCACACACACACACACTCTGAGTGCTGGTGTAATTACTCGCACTATCAGCTGCAGCCGCCGGCTCTGTTCTGAGTGAAGTGTGTGTGTGTGTGTGTGTGTGTCGTTCTTGTCCATCACTCTGTGTGTGTCGACATGACAGAAATAAAAACATCTGAACCGTTTATCTGTTCATTCACATCATGTAAGGAGTCTCCAGTGCCAGAGGGAAAGTTTCCCAGAATTCCTGTCAAAATCCTTTCACACAGCACCCTACATGTTATGTGCTAGCGATGCTAACAAGGCTACCTGAAGACTAGCTACAGAGCTAGCTCAAGAAAATATGTTTAAATAAATAAATAAATGCTAGCTCCAAGTTTGAGGCTAACTCTAAATGTCACGCTAGTGTGTTAGCATAATCACAGCTGGGAGATTAGCACTGAGATTAGCGTATAAATACACAAAACCTCCTTGGTATTCCATATCGTAGCTCAGCTTAGCTTTTCAACCAGCTAACTAGCAGTTAAGTTCTTAGCTAAAATCTGCTCTGTTCCGGAAAACGCCGCTCAGGAAAATGACAAAAACATGTTCCGCATGCGCTCACCCCTCCACCATCCCGATCCGACCCCGGCACCCCCTCATCGCTCCAGGCTTTAGGGATTGCGATGAGTTGAATATGATTTTTGGCAGAAGCTCGTGGAAAAATGTCAGATGGCAGGAAAAAAAAAAAGTAAAGAGGAAAAAAATAAGACGCCTGCGCTCAGGAAGTTCATCATGTTTAATGACAGAATGAGAATTTTGAAGATGTCACATAAGGTTACACACACACACACACACACACACGCTAACCGTGGGCTGCCAAAAATCCTGAAAAATCAGCTTTGACTAGAACGTTGTTTCCTGTCGACGCTAACAGCTAAAACAACAGAAGGAAGAGAAAGCGGTCAGTTCTGCGACGTTTCTAATACACGTGAGGCGACGTGTTTGACCCCTGAAGAAACGATCCAGTCAGTGATTTAGCGATTTAGCTCCTAGCCTCTAATCCATAACCTTCTTTTTTTTCCTGTCAGCTTCCACTCAGGCCTGACAGAAACTTGACTCCATGTTGTGTTTTTTTACCTCAGTGAGGCGAGATCCGACGCTAATCCATTTGAATGGGATTCTAGCCGCTGGTTTAGCGCCACTTGTTTGTGTCATAGCATCGTGTCACCAATAAAATGTCACAGGAACTTGTCTCTTAGCTTTTTCAAGATAATCAAACACTAGAAGATTCTGTCTCTTGTGGGCGTGTCCTGTTCCCTTTGCACAGGATAGGACACACCCAACAAGAGGCGGAACTTTCTAGTGTTTGATTAACCTGGAAAAGCTTTAGGCTAATTTGTGATAGCAGATGAAAACAACAAGGGCTGCTATGATGATATAGTTAATGGTGATGATGATGGTGATGATGATGATGATGATGATGATAGTGATGATGATGATGGTGATGATGAAGATGATGATGATGATACTGATAGTGATGATGATAAAGATGATGATGATGATGATGATACTGATAGTGATGGTGATGATGATGATGATGATGATAAAGATGATGATGATGATACTGATAGTGATGGTGATGATGATGGTGATGATGATGATGATGATAGTGATGATGATGATGGTGATGATGATGATGATGATGATGATAGTTACGTTTATGATGATGATGGTGATGATGGTGATGATGATGGTGATGATGATGATGATGATGATGATGATAGTGATGATGATGATGGTGATGATGATGATGATGATAGTTACGTTTATGATGATGATGGTGACGATTATGATGATGATGGTGATTATGGTGTTGATGATGATGATGATAGTTATGATAATGATAGTGATGATGATGATGACACTGATAGTGATGATGATGATGAAGATCGTGATGATGATGATGATGGTGATAGTGATGATGAATGTGATGGTAATGATGATGAAGATGATGATGATGGTGATTGTGATGATCGTGATGATGATGAAGATCTTGATGATGATTATGTTGATGATGACAATGGTGATGATGATGATGGTGGTGATGATGATGACAATAATGATGACAATGGTGATGATGGTGATGATGATGGTGATGAAGATGATGATTATGTTGATGATGATGGTGATGATGATGACAATGGTGATGGTGGTGATGATGACGATGGTGATGATGGTGATGATGATGATGAGACAATGGTGATGATGATGATGATGATGATGATGACAATGGTGATGATGGTGATGATGATGATGAGACAATGGTGATGATGATGATGATGATGATGATGACAATGGTGATGATGGTGATGATGATGATGATGACAATGGTGATGACAATGGTGATGATGGTGATGATGATGGTGATGAAGATGATGATGATTATGTTGATGATGATGGTGATGATGATGACAATGGTGATGGTGGTGATGATGATGATGATGATGACAATGGTGATGATGATGATGATGATGATGACAATGGTGATGATGGTGATGATGATGATGAGACAATGGTGATGATGATGATGATGATGACAATGGTGATGATGGTGATGATGATGATGATGACAATGGTGATGATGATGATGATGATGATGACAATGGTGATGATGATGATGATTATGTTGATGATGATGACAATGGTGATGATGATGGTGATGAAGATGATTATGTTGATGATGATAACAATGGTGATGATGATGGTGATGATGATGTTGTTACCTGATTGATGTAACCAAGTACTAAATTAAATATATGACTTATAGATCCATGTACATAGTGATATACACTAGAGATAATACGCTAACATGTTGTACAGAGATCTTCAACTCGAGAGAGAGAGAGAGAGAGAGAGAGAGTGAGAGAGAGAAAGAGAGAGAAAAGAAGAAGAAGCAGCGTGTCTTTTACCCTTGAAACTAGCGGAGGCATCGCTAGTTTGTCCACTAACATGTGGAAACGATTTATCCGCTCGGAATCAATCTCGGAGTTCCAGCAGGAAACAGATCCGGCGTCGGACGTGTAATGCGTTTGTGATGAGAGCTGTGTGTATTCCGGATTAAGAGTTGTGTTTTACGTTATAAATCAAACTATTATTCATATGTTCTTGCTCTCTCACACACACTCTTTTATATTCACACACACACACTCTTAGACACAAACACTCTCACACTCACACATGCTCTCTCACACACAGACACTCTTTTACACACACACACACACACACTCTCTCTCTCTCTCACACACACACACGCTCTCTCTCTCTCTCTCTCTCTCTCACACACACACATACTCTCACACACAAACCCACTCTCAGACATACACCCACAAACAACACTGAGGCACTGTTCAGTTTTAACATTTAACCAGCAGAGGTTGCTGTACTGCACTGTATACAGTAAACACACACACACACACCATTCAAATTTAAACCCACAGCCGTTACACTTATTACAATTAAGTGTGTTACCTGAGGCAGACGTGAGAGAAAGTCTTCGCCGACCTCCTGATAGCAAGCAGTAAAAAGTAGTTCCGGATCTTTTTTTTTTGTTCTCTCTCTACGTGTCCATGCGCCCATCACCTCAAGTGCTGTGAAAAAAATAGTCCCAAATTCCACACAAACATAGATCTGCATTTAAAACACGTTTTTTAGTGTACGGATTTCATCTTTTTAAAAGAATTCACTTCCAGTTCGATTATTTTTTGCTTTATTCAAGACAAAACAAATCATTTAAACCTTTTGAAGTTTGAACTAAACCTCTGTGCTAGGCAAGCTAGCTAACCTTAGCTTCTGTTCTGTGTTGGAATCAGTTAGCTAAGCAGCTAATGGAACTATTTTGCTATATTTCATGTCAGATTAATGCTACTATAATTATTAAAAACAAAATAAAATGAATTGAATTCATCAGTTAAACTGGGCTAGCAGCTCGCTAGCTAGCTAGCTGGATAGCTACATTAGCTATGTAGCATGGGGAGAAAATGAGCAGTGTGTGAATTCCCATTAATTTCTGATTTTTACGAAGTTAAAAAAATATTTTTATTTATCAATTCAATTCCTGTGAGAGATTCTTGTTGATTTTTTTTTCCATACGCTAATCCACTCAGGATCGTTGCTAATCTACTAATGCTCAAATTAATCAACTCAAGACTGTTGCTAATGTGCTAATCCTGAGGTAACCAGCTAATGGAAATCAGAAACAAAAATTCTTGCTTTGTTTGTTTTGCTAAATTTCTTTGTCAGGTTACTGCTACTATAATTATTAAGAACATAAATTAAATCAAACTGAGCTAGCAGCTAGCTAGCTGGCTGGATAGCTACGTAGCATGGGGAGAAAATGAGCAGTGTGTGAATTCATGAATATTCATTAATTCTGATTTTTCTGAAGTGAAAAATATTTTTATTTATCAATTTGATAGCTTGTCAGTGATTCTTGTTGTTGTTTTTCATACTCTAATCCACTCAGGATCGTTGCTAATGTGCTAATCCTCAGGCAACCAGCTAATAGAAATTAAAAACAAAAATACTTGCTTCATTTGTTTTGCTAAATTTCCTTGTCAGGTGACTGCTACTATAATTATTAAGAACATAAATTGAATCAAACTGAGCTAGCAGTTAGCTAGCTAGCCAGATAGCTACATTAGCTACATAGCATGGGGAAGAAAATGAACAGCGTGTGAATTCATGAATATTTATAATATTTTTATTTATCAATTCGATTCCTGTGAGAAATTCTTGTTGATTTTTTTTTCCGTACGCTAATCAACTCAGGATTGTTGCTAATGTGCTAATCCTCAGGCAGAAGCGATGAAACAGGCGCAGTTCCTCAAGCCATTAGCATCCAGGCCCATCCGCGCTAATGAAGTGTCATTAACTAGCGCTAGGCTGCTTTCCGTGGGTTTTTGGAAGCCTGGCACCGAGAAGCGGCCAGGTGGCAGCTGGGTCTTCACGGGTGCCGTTAGCGTAGCATAAAAAGGTAGAAAAAAAAAGCTTGGCTGAAGAACCTTGATCTCTCCGTCTTTCTTCAGGATAACAGCAGTCAGGAGACGCGCAGCAGTTGGCATCATGGAGACAAACGCTGAATCTCACAGCTCGGCACTTTTTACTTTTTTATTGCTCTACAACTAAGACACATAAACTCCTCGTTTAGTTCTTCCCTTTTTCTCTTTTACTACTCTTTTATTTCACTTTTTGCTTCTGTTTTTTTTTCCTGAATGTCGGTTCAGATCTTTCTGGAACACGGCGCTAATGCTAACTCTGTCAGTGAGCTAGGAGCGTGCTAGCATTTAGCTAAATTTCAGCAGAGATTAATTTAGCATCGTCATTTTCTCCAAGATTTATATACCTGTAGTCTCTCTCTCTCTCTCCTCCAGCTTCTTCCTTTCTATCTCTTCCCGATTTTGTCTTCTTTCCCTCTTCCTTTCTTCCACTATGTCTCTCGCCCACTATCCCTTCTTTCTTCCTTCTCTTTTCCTTCCTTCCTACCTTCCTTCCTTCACTCCTACAATAATTCATTCATTTATTCATTCATTCTTCTACTTTTCTTTTCATCTCTCTCTCTCTCTCTCTCTCTCTCTCTCTCTCTCTCACACACACATCTACCTGCTTTCTCTTTCTTCTCTCTCTCTACCTTTTTGTCTTTCTTCCATCATTCTCCTATTCTTCTCCTCTCTCTATCACTCTCACCCTACATTTTTTATCATTGTTTAACCTTCCCTTATCTTTTTTTCTCCAGTATCCATCTGCTCCTTCCTATAGTTCCATTTCCTTTTCATTCTCTTTCCTTACCTCCTTGTCTTCCTTCCTTCCTTCCTTCCTTCCTTTCTTCCATCTCTCTCTCTCTCTCTCTTTCCCTCTGTGTTCTTCCTTTCCTTTTCCCCCGATGTTTCTCTCTCTCCACTTCCTGTCTCACTCTTCCTTTTTGTCTTGTCCTTTGTTCTTTCTTCCCTTTCTCTCTATCACATTCTCACTGTCATTTTGTGTTCTCTTTCTTTCATCTGTCTCTTCCCTTCTCTTTTCTCACTTCCTTCCTTCCTTCCTTCCTTCCTTCCTTCCTTCTTTCCTTCCTTCCTTCCTTCCTTCCTTCCTTCCTTCCTTCCTTCATTCATTCACTCATTTATTCATTCATTCATCTGCTTTTCTTTGCCTCTCTCTCTCTCTCTCTCTCTCTCTCTCTCTCTCTCTCTCTATCACATCACTCTCGCCCTTCATTTATATCCTTTTTTTATCCTTCCTTCCTCTCTTTCTCTTTATTTTTGTCAGTATCCATCTGTTTCTTTCTGTAGTTCCTTTTTCTTTTTGTTCTATCTTTTTCTTTTCTCCTTGTCTTCACTTGCTCTTCTCTCTCTCTCTCTCTCTCTCTCTCTCTCCTGTCCCATCTTTCTCTCTTTTCTTTCTCTTTCTCTCACCTGTTGCTATGTGACTGTATCCGGATTGAGCGCAGATGACGGGAAGACGCTAAACCACTAGCCATTTAATTCAGCAACATTAGCACTGTGGATCGTAAAAGAAAAAAACCTTCAAACATTCTATGAAAATGCATTACTGTCGTTTTCTAGAAGTTTCCTGACCTGAGCAGCAGGAAGATGAGGCGATGAATGATGTGATGCTGAAAACAACTGGAATAAAGTGAGGGATTTATCACTTTAAAACACAAAAAAACAGATAAAAGTGAAGCCGAGACGGAGGACAGGACGCGGCCCGGGGGCCGGACACGAGACGTGAGCGAAAGAAGCGCTGATGGTATCAATTAATACCAATAAAGACCTTAAGTGACAACACGGAGAGGCATTAGGGCCGACAAAGCGGCGCTGCTTTGTTCCAGCGAGGCGCCAGCTGCCGAGTCGCGGGCACCGAGGACGGTGTTTCCGTGCCAACGGGCCGCGGATGGCGCGAGGCGACGGGCGCGGGACGGCGCCTGGGCTCCCTGCGCGAGTTCAGTATTAATGAGGCGACAGCTCGGCCCTGCTTCCGTATTCATTAGGCATCTGGGCCAGCAGATGTGAAGTGCCGCCTCAAGACGAATAAAAAATGACTCCCCATCTGGAGTCCCTAAACTGGAAAAGACGAGTGCGAGCGAGTGCTTCTTCTTTTTCACACCCACTCACACTCTCTCTCTCTCTCTTCGCCTCTTGTCTCCTACACGCCGTCTCTTTTGACTGTCAAACTGCTGCCTTTTGATCGAACGGGGAAACGGGAACACGTCGGATGCGGGATTTTTTGAGGTTTTAAAGGGGAAGTCTGTTCAAAGGAGATCAGAAAAAACACATTAAAATCTCAGGTATAATATCAACAATCCAGCTCACATTAAAGGGATACTCAGACGTCCGTCTTCTATTTTTTCCTCTCTATCTTCTGTAGTGATTACAGCAGACATATATTCAAATTCCTTTTGTTTTATCCTGTTTAAAAATGTCTAAGGGCAGTTGTAAAAAGCTGTGCCCCGAATAACACACTGTACACTAACACTACGCACTCCAGCGTCTAGTGTACCGATCTACAGAAGTACTTTAGAAAAATAATGGTGTTTTTGTCAACGTTTAACTGTTCTGTCAAATTTTTATGTACAGGATTTCAAACAACTGCCCCTTAGAGTCGCTCAAATATTTAGTCTGAATTAATTAAGTGCAAGGGGGGAAGAAAATTGGTGGATGGAGGTTGAGGCATCGTAAATAAACATTGGATTATTCCTTTAATACAAAAAAAGTGTGGAGAATTCTGTAAATAAAGGTAGGCGTGAATTTGATCCAACTATAATAAATAAATAAGTAAATAAATAAATAAAAAATACTAAATTAATTAAAAATAATAAATAAATAACAAATACTTTGAAAAAAAATAATCTTAATTTTGCTTTTATTTGTAATTTAAAAAGGATTTTTTTCTTTCATCTCTAACCCCCCCCCCCCCCAAAAAAAAAAGTCTTACACCATTTTCACCCTCAAAAAAAAAAAAAAAAACCACAGAAATTTGTTATGCGGTGCGATTCGGTGGCATTTCATTTTACTCTGTATAATTTAACAGGGTGATATTACACTTCCTGACTTTTTGACAGATCAGGAAAAGGTGGTGAACTTCAGCAGTTTCGGGTTGATGAGCGTACTCTCCGAAGGTGTTTTATTCCTCCGTCATTACGCTAACGTTATTCCAAACGATTTCAAAACGAAAAATAAAGATAACGTCAGGTTTATTTATAAAGCATCAGGGGGGAAAAAACATACACAGAGCAGTAAACAGAGAGTCGTGAAGCCTGGAGGAAGAGAAAAAAAAATACATAAAGTAATGATGTCAGCTTTTCGGGGGGTGGGGTGGGGGGGTGTTTGACCCTTTATAATAAATATGATTCTATTAAATGTACTTTTGACGTTATATAGTAATTATTCATTAATGTATCATCAACTAAGCGTGACATTTTTAAATTCATGAACTTATTACATGCTTATAAATGGCTTATTATATAATAATAGACAAAATGTTAAAAAATCTTGCTAATATAATATATTTTTTGCATTATTTAGGTTTGACCCTTTTTTTAATTATTTACTTTTATTTATTTTATTTTTTATTTTGGAATACAGAGGGTCCATAAGACCTGAGTTTAGAATTCCTGTGTTTTTTTTCCCTACAAATTGTTAAATGAATATATTTACTACTTACGTAAATATAGGAAAATTAAAAAGATTTTATTTGTTGATTAATTATTTAAGCGTATATAAATTATTTAAGCATATATTAAAGTGGCAGGGTATGTATAGAGCTTTATACTATACAGAAAACTTTTTAATAATTATATGAAAATGAAAGAAGATGTTTATTTTTAACACCTGACCGATTTTTTTTTTTTTTTTTAGTGATTTTTTTCTTCATTCAGGATTGAATCTAATTTGTGAGATGAAGCAGTGAAATTCTGTCACACCGAGGTGATCGACACATCCGCCGATCCGTGTTCCGTCCTTTTGGCCTTCCTTCATTTTCCTAATAAGGCCTCCAATTAAAAGCCTCATTTCCTCTCATCTGCTTCCCGAGTCGTTTTTTTTTTCTTTCTTTCTTTCTTTCTGCATGAGCTCCAGAGCTCAGAGCTTAGCTCGCTGATCTTGGCTGGATTCCTCAGAACTGTGAAGGTCACCAGTGGACTGCATCTGAATGCACACACACACACACACACACACACACACACATACACACACACACACATATATATGTCTGTGTGTTCCCACACCCTTAGACTGGATAAGGATCATTAGCAGCAAAAGAAACAAGATAATTTCAGAAATGACCAAAATGAGAAATTTTTTTTTTACTTAATTGAAATGGAAAATCACATGAATTTCGTATGTGATTAATCACTTGATTCACTTGGAAGATGTTTGTGATTTTTAAGCATTTTTGTAGTTCTTATTTTTCATATTTATATACTTTCACACAATTTATTTTCAAATGATTCCTTCATTTTTAAATGATTCATTTCTTTAAAATGATTCCTTCATTTTTAAATGATGATTTGTTCATTTATTAGCAAATGATTCATTTTACACGCCTTTTTGCTGCTGGTCTCTAAGAGCTACCGACCAAATTCCGTTGTTTCATTACAACGACAAAGAGTCTTTATCTTTATCTTTAATCTTTATTCATTTTCAAATGATTCATTTATTTTCAAATGATTCATTTCTTTAAAATGATTCATAAACTTTCACATAATTTGTTTTCAAATGATTCACTCATTTTCAAATGATTTATTCATTTCCAAATGATTCCTGTTCCACATGAGTCATTTATTTTCAAATGTTTAGTTTATTATAACCCGTGAATTTAGTTTTTTTTTTTTTTTGTTGTTTGTTTAATTTTTGTATTTCCAAATGTAATTTTTTTTTGCTATGATTCAAATCTTTATTTTCATGCAAGACTTTTATCAGTTGGATTCATTTTCCACATGATTCATTTAACCCATTATTCGTCTTTCACACGATTCCTACATGATTCATTTATTGTCAAATATCATTTTTTCATACAGTTGGTTTATTTTCACTACTAATATTTTCACATTTGGAATTTTTGTTACTTGATTCATTTGGATTGTCTTTAAACTGAAAGTGTGAAACCTCTTTATCCAGAGGATTATATAATCGAATCTTTAGCGACATGTTTCTACTGTTTCGACATCATGTTACAGAACATAACACATTTGCAGCTGAAGGGTTTTTTCTTTTCCTTTTCTATGAGATAAAGACAAGACAAGTGCTAAAAGTATATAGCTGTATGTTTTTGGACCATCATCAGTAAGGTTCTGAAGCACTAAAGATCACAAAAAACTGGGGAAAAAACCCTGACATCTCAGCTGATATCTGTGTGTGTGTGTGTGTGTGTGTTAGGTCAGATCGGTGTGAGAACCTTGCAGGCAATTTTATTTCACACACACACACACACACCTCACTCCCTCTCGCTGTCCTCCTCTTTAGATGAAGAGTAATGACGTGATGCTTTGGCCAGACCCTCCAGACATGGAGACATTAGAATCATGCCACATTGCCCCCCCCCCTCCAACACACACACACACACACACAAGAGCTGACTCAGCTCTCAGTAAACCCACTCGTGTTTGTAGGATATTCATTATGAGGCTGGCAAATCTGTGAATAAGAGCCCGTCACCCCCACGGTGAAGCACGGTGCTGGGAGCATGGTGTTCATGTTGCTTCACAGAATCCGAGAAGAAAAGAATCTGAGAGACATTTCTCTTGTAGGATATATTACAAAGACTAAGAGAGAACAAGAAGAAGAATCACTTTGCTGAGAAATGAATTACGATTTTTACCTTTTTTTGGAACCCAAAGCTTGTTTAAGGGGATTTGAGATATTTACGTTGCACAACCTGGCAACCCTGTGGCAGAATAGTAGGCTTTATAGTATCTTTATTACTGTAAATATTCCCAAGATAATAATCTGTTACGTTCTAAACGCCGGGTTTGTTGAGACTAACATCGCCTGGCCTGGAAAAAAAATTCAGTACTAGTGTTTTGGGAGGGGTGAACACTTTTGAAAAAAAAAAAAAAAAAAAACACTTTCCATTTTTTTTCCCAACAAGAACCAGGTTTCATGGGAATGTTCACGCCTTGGAGACGTGACGGCGTGAATAAACTGATCTGAGGTCAGATCCGGTTTTATCATCCAAACACTGATCCCAGACCAGCACTGCTTCTTATTTTCACTGAAAGGGAAAAAAAAAAGCACGCCGGCCTCCAGTAAAACCTCGATGACGTGTGGACGTCGCTTGGCATGCGTCCGTTAAACGACGGGAGCCACGTAATCCCGAGTCATAAAGTGTTGACGTGTGGAATGTTGTAAGAGAACTAGAGATGAGAGAGAGAGAGAGAGAGAGAGAGAGAGAGAGAGAAAGGAGGAAGCCCTTTTTCAACCGGGAACATCTGGAACTTTCCGTCCACTCCAGACAGAGACAGGCAGCAGTTTGAGGAAATGAAAGCTGTCACATCTTTTATCCTGCAGCACGCTCATTACAGAGCGAGAGGGCGTGTGCCGCGGTAATTGTTTTAATTTATTTGTTTATGGGAAAAGACAGAGGGGACTGGCACATGGCACTCGCCTCCTTTTTTTTTTCTCCTTTTTTCTTTTTATTGAGAGCATATGGAACGCATTTATCACCATTTGCAGCGATCGGGCCTAAACGATTTTATTAACTAATTTGTAACTTTACACTTTTTTAATCAAACACATGCTGCGCGCTGTAATGTTCCAGTAATGCTCGCGGGCTTTGTAAAGGGAACGCGCGGCACCCGAAGGGAAATAAAAAAAATTAAAAAAAATGACATAACACTAGGGAAGAGAAAGTAGTGCTTAAAAAAACCTGGAGATGCAGGAAGGCCTTAGCCAGTCATGTCGTCATGGCGACCGAGATGATTATCACCGTGTTTTGCATAATGGGGGGAGATTTATGATGTCATAGTGTGTGACACTTTACTTAAAAGTTAGCCAAGTGATACGGAGAGTGTAATTATATATATGTAACTAAAACACACGCTCATACTAAAGAAAAAGTTAATGCTAACATACGTAACTTAGCGCAAGTTAAAGCCAAATTTTTTGCAAATATACAATTCCGAAGACTAAACTTCCGACGCTAATTTACTTGTGTCATTTATTCCGAACGCCACAGCAATTTCCTGACATTTCTTTATCTACTGCGACGTTTCATGTTTTCCGGATCCCCCCCCCACGGCATCAATCATTCCTTCATCGTCCTTTCTTTTTGTCTCAAGTTACAAAAGAGACGTTCTACACTTTCTGACCAATCAGGAGGCAGAATTCTGCGAAACTAGCAAGAAAACAAATGAATCTTATGACATGCTAAAGCACCGCGTTTCCGTCTCTGGGCAACTCGTAGTGCTTTGTTATGCAGCAACAACACACAAATTATGCAGATTTGCAAAACACTTTCCAGAATCTGTGACAGAAAGCATGCTCTGTTTTTTTTTTTTTAGGATAATAACCTCCACATCGATACGTGAACGAGAGCGATATGTTCTAAACGGCTTTCTCGAAAGGGATGGCACGATGCCAGCTCGTTTATTCCGGATCTGCAGCAACCGGGTCACATGGGATTCGGAGAAACAAACAAAAAAAAGACAAGCTTTCTGTCTCAGGTACGGCTCAGGAAGAAGTGTGCTGTTTCTTCTTCCGGGGTAAAAGTGATTTCAGTAAAAGACGCAGGTTCTGAGGAAGGTTCGAGGTTATGAAGGAGGCGTTAAGGAGTTGATCTCTGGAATACGTCTTAAGGCGGAATAAATCATGATGACTCAGCAGCAGTTGTCATAACTTGATGTCCTTTAGATGTTTTCTACACGCTAGCATACTGTTCGTTCACAAACTAGCGCCGAAAACAAAGCCTTTCTTTGAAACCTGATGTCGTTTAGATGTTTTCTACATGCAGACTGTTAATTCACAAACTAGCGCCAAAGACGAAGCCTTTTTGTCATAACTTGCTGTCCTTTAGATGTTTTCTACATGCTAGCAGACTGTTGATTCGTGAACTAGCGCTGAAAATTAAACCTTTTTGTCACACCTTGATGTGTCCTTTACATGTGTTCTACATGCTAGACTGTTAATTCACGAACTAGCGCCAAAGACGAAGCCTTTTTTCCTTAACTTGATGTCCTTTAGATGTTTTCTGCATGCTAGCAGACTGTTGATTCGTGAACTAGCGCCAAAAACGAAGCTTTTTATTGTAACTTGATGTCTTTTTAGATGTTTTCTACATGCTAGACTAATTCATGAACTAGCGCCAAAAACGAAGCCTTATTTTTGCAACTTGATGTCAATTAGAAGTTTTCTACATGCTAGCAGACTGTTAATTCATAAACTAGCACTGGAACCAAAACCTTTTTTCTTAACTCGATGTCCTTCACATGTTTTCTACATGCTAGCATGCTGTTCAAATCACAAACTAGCACCGGAAACAAAGCCTTTTTTCTTAACTTGATGTCCTTTAGATGTTTTCTACATGCTAGCAGACTGTTGAATCACAAACTAGCACCGACTTCTTCTTCAGTATTAAACTAAAACACAGCAAAAAAGTATTAAAGGATATAAAATATTGACTACGTACAGATCCGAAATCCAGCACAAACGTTTCACATCAATAAAACATGACGGAACTTGTTGTGAAGTGAACACGGAGGTGTTACATGCCAGAAGCTCCATTAGGAGGACGACTCTCTCTTAACCGTGTGTGTGTGTGGACTCGGGAGAGCAAACAGTGTCGGTACGCATGATGTCAGCCGTCACACCGGCGAAGGGTTGACCGAGAGCGACTTCGACGAGTCTGACTCACTTTGTTTAACGATTAAAGCCGGGAGAAGAAGACAGAGAGAAGCAGAGGTGCATGTCGCCGCTATAATTGAGCCCCATTTGTAGGCCGACAGCTGGACAGAATTCACTATTGCAATTTGGACGCGGGACAACGGCGAAGGAGCCACATGTTCGATTAAAATATGATGATGCGCGTCCCTCCCAAGGTGCGCGTGCCGTTTGAAGTGCTCATCTTTAGGGCCCTAATGGGAAGTACCGGCAGTTGGCACCCTTTAAGCAGCCGCTGGGTGGGATTTGACGCGCTCGTTTGTGGCCAGATGTCGCGGGAACGGGGAGAATGTCACCAACTTCTTCGCTCGGGAGGAGCTGTCAGCTCCATACACAGCAAGCCAGGCGACAGAGACGGAGGAGTAAAGCGCAGAGACGAGGATGTGGGGGAAAAAGAAATTGTGTGAAAGTTAATTCACTTCAAAACAGATCAAAAGCTGTCACGAGGCAAAGGTACAGACAGGGCGTCTACCATTTGGCGCTACACGTGTTTTTGTTTTCAGACATGGAAAAAGTTTGCAGTTTGGAAAACATGATGTCGCAACGTCACACACTGCCTTCACCCTCTGACCAGGCTATTACTCTTATTACTTTATTCCATAACATGTCCAGAGTTTAAGAGGAGGAGACTTGAGTTTGTGGATCAAAACTGAGATTTTTAATAAGGAGCATGCTAGATTTAATCAGCAGTTCAATGATTACTGTATAGTTTGCTGGACCGAAGTTATGATCGTCATTGTCAAGTCCAAGTCCAGGACTTAAAGAATCAAGTACTAAGGTTGAGTCAAGATCTAGACTGAGAACCATGGAAAGTTCTTTGATCTCTCAAGTGGTTAATTCTCTGTGTTGTAAAGCAGAAGGTCAAGTTTCAAGCCCCAGCACTGCTAAAGTGCCGCCGTTGGGCCCCTGAGCAAGGCCCTTGACCCTCACTGCTCCAGGGGAGCTGCATCATAGCAGACTCTGCGCTCTGACCACAAGTTGGCATATGTAAAGATTTTACTTATTCATGATATTTATCCACAGCGACTTCGTCTGATCTCACTCATCCACCTGAGCAGGTGAGCAGACCAGTGGCAGCTCAGATGTGCTGGGGGTTTGACCTCAAGACCTTCTGATCAACATCTTAACCACTGACCTTAAACTTCCCCTAATTACTTCAACTAGCATCATTTGTCCAATGCACCAACAACGAGCCGTGATTCTAGTCTTTTTTAACGTCCATCACCAACATCACCAGTCCAATGGCGGGAAAAATCCCGGACCCGTTCTGGTCCTTTTTACATGTTTAGCTTTTTATTCATACAATTCGATGTGCAGCTTTAATGCTGTGTTTGTGAACAACCAGGAAGTTTCCTGGAAATAAAGAACCATTTGAACAAGTTCGATTACCTGTTTCTGTTTATTTACTGTTTATTGTGTAATAAACACAACTGTGTGATACGTCTACTGCTCTATCGCACAACACTCAGCTCTTAGGTTATTCCTGAGGTGTGAAATCTGAAATAATCTAAGAAGAAGAAAGACCTAATAATCACGACTGAACTAATCATCTAATCATGCTCATTCTGAGAATCGTCACCGATATCATCCTGTATGTTGACGCTACAGTGTGTGTGTGTGTGTGTGTGTGTGTCCCATGCGTCCAGCATGGAGACGGTTTCCAGGGCGACACCTGGCCGTGGTGTTGTGATGAGAGAGCCCATGTGTTAATTAAAGCCCCATCTGTGAGGAGGAGTCCGTCTTCACACACACACACACACAGACACACACACAGACACACACGCACACACAAGGGACTCAGTGTGTACAGCACAACTCTACACACTCTACCGACAGCGCTGTGACAAAACACACACACACACACACACACACACACAAATCCTCTGTGTACCTGCCATTAAAAATAACAAGCCATAGAAGAGAGAGAGAGAGAGAAATAGAGAGAGAGAGAGAGAGATCTGTTTGTTTTCTTCTCCGTATTAAATGTGAAAAGTTGCGGTCACCGCATGACAACATCTCTGACCTGACGATAAACAAACCCCCGTCTTCTCTGTCCTGCTAAACATCAGACATTAAATAAGCATTAGCTTCAAGTGTAACGCTGCTCTGAAGAAATCCTTTACACTCCCTGATCTACGACTTGATTAGAACTAAACGTCTAAAATTCTCTCTAATGAAGTGTGTGGGTGTGTCTGAAAGATCATGTGCTGATCGACAAGCAGACAACTATAGCAGCGGCGCTAGAAAAGTGTGTAGGATCGACAAAATGTCTGATAAACATTCATTTAGAGTTAATAAATCAGGTTTCAGGAAGTGGAATCAAATCCAAGATGCAGGATTAATTCTTCTGGATTTAGGCCACGCCCACTTTGGGTTGAATACAGATACAGGAATAGCAGCAGGTCGGTCGTAACACTTTCTCTCCACTCTTACATCACAAGTATAGCTAGCTTTAAAAACTCTGATTAGCAAAGAATGTGCAGAATTAGCATCAAAATCACTTCACAAAACCCGTTTCACAAATAATTTGTCACACCGAGGTGAGGGATTTGTTAAATGTTTGTGTCTTAGGTCACGAGTGTGGTGAGGGAAGGTCGGCAAAATCGAGAGGTGTCAGATTTTAGTTCTTACGTTATTAAGAAATTTTTTGACAAACAAACAAAAAAAATGGTCCGCAAATCATCGATCGGAAACGAAACAAACGAAGAAACAAATTGATGAACAAAAAAAACAAATAAATAAACAAATACAAAATACACGCAAAATATATAATAAATAAATAAATACACAAGTAAATAAGTTAAAAAAAAATACTAAATCCATTTTGGGGAGTGAAAAACAAACAATAAAAAAAACATAAGTAAATAAATAGATTTTGGGGTAACAAACAAACAAACAAGTAAATAAATTACATAAGTAAGTAAATAAATAAATAAACAAGTACACAAGCAAATAAGTAAGGAAATAAATAAATACAAATGTATATAAGTAAAAAAAAATGTATTAATTGATTTTGGAGGGTGAAAGACAAACAAACAAATGTATAAATAAATATATATGTAAATAAATACATACATAAGTAAGTAAATAAATACATAAGTAAATAAAATAATTTTATATAAATAAATATAAATTAAATTATTTAATAAAACAAACAAGTATATAAATTACATAAATAAGTAAACAAATAAACAAATACACAAGCAAAAAAAGTAAGGAAATATAGAAATACACAAGTAAATAAGTAAAAAATAAATAAATGAATAAATTTTGGGGGAGAAAAACAAACACACAAATAAATAAATACATAAGCAAATAAGTAAATAAATAAGTTTTGGGGTAACAAACAAACAAATAAGTAAATAAAATAATTAATTAATTAATTTGGGGCATGGGGGTAAAACATCTGGCTCATTTGTTGTTGCAAGAAAATCTAATAATATATGAACCATCCTGGAGCTCAGTAAAGTGGTTTATTCCCCTTTTATTCCTCAACATTGTACATTTTATATATTTACAGTGAATATTATTATAGTAATGTTGTGGGATGTCAATGAAACAGGTTACTTCCTGTTGTCACTTTTGTTATAGCTGCTTTAAACAGCTGTTCTTTCACCAATCTATCATTTTTCCCTCTTTTGTAGAGTATGTCTGTTTTTTAGCCCACCAGGGGCGATTTATCTATAGAAAAGTTCCAAATAAACAAAAACAGTTCATTTTTTATCCACACAAATGTCCATATCTTCAAAGTAAATGTTGATATCAAACCCATTTCTGCTCTCTGAGATGCTCCAAGTGCTTGTTCATCTAAAAAGCAGCTCAAATGTCATCTTCAACCAGTAAAATTCTGTGTAAGGTTCTCCAACAGAGGAAAAACACACGGCTAAAACACACTGAAAACCAACGAGACTCGTTTTATATCAGACTCACAGCCTGAACATCATTCATTTGTTTACACTGATTAAAAATGGTAAAAAGGGATAAACCATCATATCACAGTTACCATAGAAACGATAATCTTTCCCAACCTGATTTGCAACGCACTTTTCTTGGACCAATCAGAATCCAGAATTGATCTGGTATATAAAGTTGAACACATTTCTCCTCAATTCCCGGATCTTTTTTTTGTTTGTTTATGTTGTCCTGACAGTGTTTTTTTTTCTCTCTCTCTCTCTCAGCACCGCCTGTCAAATCCTGCGAAAGAGTTACGCTCAGAACCATATGACCAGCCATTTGGTCGGAGTTGATTGTGCAATCAAACCTAATTAGACGAGAGAGCACTGGTAAGGCGCCAGTGTCGAGTCATACGGCCATATTTTACACGCTTTTATGGTGGAAAGAGGAAGCTTAATACGTGTGACGCTAAAAGTCTCCATATGGTGGAGGCTGCTTTTCATATTTCGCAAAAACAAATAGAGCTGTATCTAAGAATCTTGGACATATTTATATTGTAAATGATTTTAACAAATACCTGACCCCGATATTTACTTGCTAGCTGATTTTAAATCAAGTGCATTAGCTAGCTATATTTATTAGCATGGATCGAGTAGCGTAGCAGTGAAGAAGAGCAGGCTCGCTCGTTGTAGTGGATATTAACTTGCAGCATATTCTGTTTTTTTGGCTAACAATCTGCTAGCTAATGAGCTAATTAGCAGACAGCACACAGGGACAATAAACACATTTGACCTCGAAAGAGATAATGTAGAAAATCAAACATGAGAAACATTAGAACGTTTTGTTAATGTTTTGCTTAATTACATAATGCCTTATGCTTGCAGTGCATTCTGGGTACTACACCCAATCCCTCGAAGGACCAAATAACTAATAACTCTTAGATTAAGATTTTACGTTAGTGTTCTTAAAACACCTGATGTTCCAAAAACAAAAGGATCTTAAAAGGTATGAATTTTCAAAAACAATAAAACTTTATTTATTGGTTTGGCCAATGCCGTGACCTCCAGGTCCCCCGCGGATCCTGCCATCTGCTCCATATTATCATCTCTGCTACTTTCCATTTCCTCCCTTTTTTTACAGAAATGGACATATTAATCGCTCGCAAACGCTACTGAGCAGGGGGTGTGTGTGTGGGGGGGGGGGCGTTGCCATGACGGCTGCTTCTCCAGGGTCACGGTAAGGAGGCCAGATGGAGGTCTCGCACACTTCCTCTCCGTCCCATGACGCTCCGACAGAAGGAGACGCTCTCTCGGGAGCCACCATTGCAAATCTTTACATCGCACTCAGGTGTGCAGGTGTGTGTTTTGGAAAAAAGAAAAAAACGAATTTCCGAGCCAAGTTTGATGTTCGTCGCTTACAGCCGTAAAGGAGGGAAAGGAGATGTTGTGTGTCATCCGTTTGGCAGAGATGAAAAAAGCCATCATCGTTCTCATTATAGCAGCAATTTACTAAATAGGAAGAACGAGTGTGGAGACTGGAAACCTTCAGAACTTCCTCTAGTGAGGCTGTGAGGTGATGACTCGAACCCTCTGTGTACTATCTGGTGGAGTCAGGTCTGGAGATATGACTAGCCCAGAATCAGTGGAGCTCCTGCTCTCGTTAAGTTGTCTTATTTGTCACATTTACATTACTGCACAGTGTAATTCTTTCTTTGCATATCCCATCCCTGGGGGTTGGGGTCAGAGCACATGGTCAGCCGTGATGCAGCATTCGTGGAATAGGGTGGGTTGGAGGCCTTGCTCAAGGGCCCAACGGTGGCAGCTTAGCAGTACTAGGGCTTGAACCCTGATCTTCCTGTCAACAACCCAGAGCGTTAGTCACTTGAGTTATCACTGCCCTATATCCAACCAAGGACATGGTCCTTCACAGGTCCAATCTAATCTCAGAGAAAGGTTCAAGCTGGCAGGAAGCCCAGTGAAATAAGTACTCTTGACAAATGTAGTGATCAGAAAAGCATCTCCGAACACGCTAAACCTCTAAAGAGTGGATGAGCTACGACAGCAGGTTCCTGTCAGCCAAGAACGGTAAGCCACCTTGGGCACAGGTTCATCAAAAAATCTGATCTGCTACATGATTGGTTGATTAAAAAAAGAAGAATGTTTCATTCTTAACAATTTCTCGAACAACAAACTGGCTACAGCGGAGAAAAAGAATGTAACATGAGTTATTAGTGGAACCCCGCTCTGCAGCTCTGTAGCGTTAGCTCTCCAGTTTGTCTCTGTCTCTCTTTCAAATATAAACAGCGTTGAGCTTGTTCTCTTGTTCTCCTAATTTACCTGTCCATCACCAAGTGTGTTTGCAGCAGTGGGAGGATGACTTTAATATCATCTCGGTGTCCCCCAGGGAGCCGGGCGTTAATAGCGGCTCGGCTCTAATTTGTTTTGCGTCTACATTAGCGGATCAGGATCGGGGCGACGTAACGCGACTTGTCACTAATAACAGAAACGGGAGGAAGGAAAGTGTGTTTGCGGTTACCAGACGCTCGAGGACTTGTCACTGAGTCTGTTTGTGACATAAAATTCCATCTGAGGCTTGCAAAGTCCCTCAAGAATTTCAAGAGAATACTGTTAATGAAGGTGTTCCTTTCCTGGTGGCTTTATTAATCAAACACACCCAAGGACTTAAAGCAAAAATCTGTGACTCACTTTAGGCCCTGTGTTCTTTTTCTCTTAAGCCATTTTCTGGATGCTAGAAAGATGAATCAATTTGCATTTTTCATTTCATTTTTAAATTTCGCTAAACATAGCTGCTAATAAACAAAACTATGAAAAGGTAAGCTGTCATTTTTATTAAAGCAGTTACTTAATAACCATTTTGCACCCATTCCCTGTTGGATGTAACAGCCTGCAGCAAGATGGAGGGCAGAATCTCTGATTAGCATCCAGACGCCATGGGACACACGTTTCTAGCTTCATCCTGATAAACCAGCACGCACCTGATGCTCTAACCGAGGGACCAAAGTCTAAATAATCTTTCAGAGAAGAAAAAAAATCTTCCTTTCAGTATCTCTCTGAGGTTCATTCTCACCTTGTAAGTTTTTCGTTGTTTGTTTATGAGATGGTCCTAATTACCTTTGAAAAAAGTTGACCAGCTTACCTGCACATATAAAAGTGAGGCCACATTTTCATGTTGTGCTCCATCTATTATATGCCAAGTTAAAAAAAGTATTTAAAATGATCTATTAAATATATATGGAGAATGACAGGCATGTGTAGAAGTGTTTGTGTGAAACATTTTATAAAGACCCGGTCACACACCTTCCTCATGGGGACCTAAAGACTGAAACCCAGGTCTCCATAAGGAAAGTGCAATGGAACATATGGAGAAGACTGTAATTATGGCATTGTGTGTGTGTGAGAGAGAGAGAGTGAGAGTGAGAGAGAGAGAGAGAAAGAGAGAGAGAGATTGCAAAAACACAAAAAGTTATTATAGTGTTTTATAAGGACTTTTGGTACACAGCTACAGCAAGACAAGACTGTGAGTGTCAGAAAGTGATAATAATGTAAACAACCACATTAAATTAAAGAAAATATATTTTAAGTCACAGGCAATTCTTTTCCGAAGTCAACTTACGACTCCAACATATAGATTGTTTCAAAATTCAACAGGTCCCTCGATGACAGGAACATGTCAATCTCACATTATCTCTAACTTTAACCTCTATTTGAACTTTTTTAAGTAATTTTTATGTCTAAATGTTTAACTGGGCTTGCTGAATGAATGCTAATGTGAGTTTTAGCTAGCAAGTTATTCATCTATGTTCTATCATAAAAATTAATAATTTAATATTATATAGTAAATATAATGTATACAGCTTTGTTTACTTGAACATAGTACTTATAAATTTATAAATTCATACCTTCCAGAAGGAAATCATAGTACTAGCAATTGCTACACTCTTGAAAATTAGTTAATGTTACAAATGAGTAAAGGCATGTATCATTAGGGGCCCAAGCACTGAAGGTGGTGTGCATCATTAGGGGCCCAAGCACTGAAGGTGGTGTGCATCATTAGGGGCCCAAGCACTGAAGGTGGTGTGCATCATTAGGGGCCCAAGCACTGAAGGTGGTGTGCATCATTAGGGGCCCAAGCACTGAAGGTGGCAGTGTGTTGTATACTTTTTTCTTCTCTCTGAACACAGTAAAAAGATTTCTCCTGTACACAGTACTTTATTTGGCGTCTGAGATCACAAAGATCAATTTCCGCAACCTTAACAAAATTTTACGAATTTGGAAGCCAATCATCGTTTTCTTAAATCTGAGGTCCTGATCTCGATCTGTGATATCCATTCAGAGCGAATGAGAGGAAGTGCAGGTGTTAGCAGCTTCATCATTGTGTGTTCAGGACCTGCGACGTCTCAAACATTTTAAAAAGATATTTACGTGAGGACAAAAGGGGCCGAGTGTGACGATGAGTAAACCAAGGACCCATCTGTTCGCCTTTAACGACCTTTACATGCCTACTTTAATTAAAGGGGCCCCTTTAATGGTTGTGGTGTGTGTGTGTGTGTGTGTGGTTCACACTCACAGCTGGTGGATGATGTCGTTTAATGCCTGGCAGCAGAGCAACGTGCCAACCGTCAGATATAGTAGACAGAAAGAGGGTGAGGGAGAGCAAGAGACAGAAAAGACGAAGCTTAGTAAAGACTCAAACTTTCAAGGGCAACGAGACTAAGGGCGGTTTAGACGGCGTGAAATTTGATAGGATTCCTTCTCGATCTCTTAGCCTGGACATGCCGTTTAGTCACGACGTGTCCGCAATAATTACATTTGGAATAATTGAGCGTGGGACCTGGGGTTTATTTACACAGCCATTAATGATAAATAGGATAAACTGGCATGAAAGCCGATGTCTAGAGTGTGTATGTGTGTGTCTTTCGTTGTCCAAAGTATGCAATGTTCATTATGTTGATGTTAACTAACACGATAACATTTTTCATCTTTTTCACATTAAAATGGATGGATGGATGATTCAGGCTAACACGATACTAGCTAGCTATAACTAGCATGAATAAAATGTTTTAGCGATGCAGTTAGCATAAAGTTAAACTGGTAGATATAGCATCCATTACTATATTAGACTTGTAGCTGGATTGTAGCGCTTATAAGCAAACATCATTTTTGACACCAAAAGGATGTTATTTCTCACATTTGGAAATGTTTTGTCTTGTCCTAACCCCCTGGCAGAGGCAGCTATGTTTTGGATTGTTCCAACAAAATCATTCTCGTGTTAGAATTCCTAAAAATGTGACCAACTTGGAATATATACCGTATCCATGTACGTTTTAGGGATCAAGATGGTTTGCTACTGCTGTCATTTTTTATTTACTTTCTTATTTATTTATAACTTGCCACTTCCTGCTTTTAAAATATTCCTGATATGAGCTTCCTTGGCCGTAATTGCTTGATTTGGCTCACTCTTCTCAATCTCTCTCTCTCTCTCTCACTCTCTCTCTCTCTCTCTCTCTCTCTCACTCACTCACCAGAAAGTCTTTTTCACTTTGATCTGAGAGTCGTTGCAGGCTCATTGACTGTAATGAGATCTGGAGAATCCATAAACACTGCTGGGATTTGAGCGGCAGTCGAAAAAACTCCGAGCTGGGAATCGGCTGCATTTCACGGACGGCGCGAAACAAAATAAGGGAATCAAAAAGGGGGAAAAAAGAGAGAAAGCTCTCAGATGAGTTGGCAAGAGTTCATGTTGCCCTCCTTTCCCACTAGAGCAAGCGTTAATTTCCCTGCAGTCTGGATTTCCAAACTGGATGAAGGGGGGAAAATTTGCAGGACGAAATTTGGCACAGAGGTTTCCGGACGTTTCTGTGAGAGACCCAGAAGGACGTCCCATGGCGAGAGGCGCCGTTTCTGTAATCTCTCGCCTTGAGTAGCATCCAGTGCATCCTTTCTTTGCTCAAAGGGCTTCGTCCCTTTTGCTTTATCGAGGACAAATTTCAAGGGTCTAAATTTCACAGGCCATGCTACTGGGTCAGGATTTTTCCTGCTGCTTAAAAACGCAACGAGCCAAACGTACCTCTGAACGTGACCCAGACGTCCTCCTCAACTCGGATGTCATTAATTTTCAGAGGACACATTTGGCTATCGAAACTACAGACAGGACATCATTGCCAGGAAGTCTGTCGAAAAGATTCAGAAAGGGTTCCTAAAAATATCTCACTCTATCGGCGATGTCCGAGTGAATTAGAGAACAGGAAGCGGTAGCAATGAGACACTTTTTAATGAGACGACTTACTTCACTTGATTATGCAGGTGTAATTACGTTAAATGAGACAGAGCAGTTCTGATGCCGTGTAATTGGATATGTGAAGTGTTTGTGTTAATAGATTATTCATGATAGAGTCTGAAGACGAGTCATTACTCAGTCGCAGGTAGAAAAGCTGAAAAACTTCTCACTGATCTATGAAAAGGAAATTTAAAGACAAAGTGGCGTCTCATTTGAATGTGAATGATAGTCACGTTGTCTTGCCATTCAAGACATTTGTTCTTTCATTTTCCTTCAGGGGCAACAGGCTAAGAAGTTCAGTCCAGACTTCTCAGAAGCCTGCCACATATTCCAGCTAGTCTTGGAGGATAACCGGATGTTCCAAAGCCAACTGTGAGATCTCTCAAGTAGGTCCGAGGGGTTCAGCTAGAGAAATGTGCCTGATACATTTTTAGTGGCAGCCTACCGGGGGCATCCCTGTACGAAGCCATCTCAACTGACTTTTCATAATTAGGATGACTAATGGAGATGGTCAAATGTCCTGGAATTGTCCAAGGAGTGTGTCTGGATTTAGACTGACCAGTACACAAGTTTCAACCTAAAACTGAGTTCCTGCAGCGCCAAAACAAAACAGTTTCAAGGCCATTACACTGCTGCCAGTTTTAAGACCCTCTTGAAGGTGCTGATTTTCATCCCAGATGCTTCACACTCAGGAGGTGCACTTCAGATAGTGCCAAGAAAATATCATCTGCAAAACATAGGGATGATGCCTCTAGCACCCCCAGACTTAACTAGCCCCCCTCTAGACATGACTAGGCCCCCTTAGTCTTCACTACCCCCCCCCCCCCAGACTTGACTGGCTCTCCTCTAGACTTACCTACACCTCCAGCCATACCTAGCTCCACCAGACTTGAATACCCCCTCCAGATGTAACTAGCTCCACCAGACTTGACTAGCCCCCTTCCAGAATTGACTACCCCCCACAGACTTTACTAGCCCCCCTGCAGACTTAACTAGCCCCCCCAGACTTAACTAGCTCCCCAGACTTGACTAGCACCCCCTAGACATGACTAGTCCTCCTCCAGACTTGACTAGCCCCCCAATTCTTGACTGCCCCCTCCAGATTTGACAAGCCCCCCAGACTGATGTTCTTATTCAGATTTGTCTGTGAATTACGGAAGTTTTTAGCTTTTTCTTATTACACAGACTCAAATTCCAATCTTCACTCCATCCTCTGTATACCACCACCCAAAAGCAAAGCCCACTGCACCCAGAATCTGCTTAGAGGATAAATAAATCAGCAGCTCTCTGTGCCCTCTCTCTCTCTCTTTCCTCTCACTGACACAGGCTTGTCTTAATTGAGGCTGAAAGCCGGCTTTTCTCACTGCTAATTAGTGGCTCGTGCTGTTAAATGATTTAAAAAGTCGGGCCTTATACCGGCCCTGCCGATCATCACTTATTCACACGGTGCGCGCCATTTTGTGCGAACACGACGCCCGAGGTAAATTAATTTACTCCAATTAGCAGCCACTGTCGACAAACATCAGTGTCTCCAACGCCTGAAAACGTTGCCGCTGTTGGACAAACAAGAAAAGAAACAAGAAGAACAAAGAGGAGCTGCTATCCAAATGCTTTTATGCCAAAATATTGCATCAGAAAAGAAACATTTGAGGGAATTGGCAAGATGCAAAATGTTTACATTGGCTTGAAGTGGAAAGTGTTTAGTTGTTAAAACAAATTGTGATGAAACTTGATGGAAAAGGAGAGAGAGAGAGAGAGAGAGAGAGAGAGAGAGAGAGAGAGAGAGGGAAACAATGGAAAGAGAGGGCAAATGTAGGAGATCATAAATGAACAAGACATATGATATAAAAAATTACAAATATTATTTTTCATAAACAAATATTATTTAAGGGTCAAGTTTCTTGTATTTAGAGATGAAATAAGAATCTGCTTAAGCTCATCTTTCAGACCATGCAAATCAGCTGCTTGGTTGCCAGATGTTTCTTGATTAGAAGCATTTTGGAGGCGGACCGCCGCTTTTAACCACAAACAATTTTAATATATTTGTTGTCAAATCTTTTTCTGTCAATAAGTCAAACAATGTGCCTTATATTCTTTTAAAATAGCACTTGATCCAACACATGCTGTTTTTTTTTTTGTTTGTGTTACTTAATGTTCTGTTACAACTTAATGAACTCAGAAGATGCTATGAATCATGCCATGGAAGGCTTCAGACACCAAACCACCAAAAAAAATGAAAGGTTTCTCCTTCACGGTGTCATTTTAACAAACTTTGGGGGTTATAGTATTTACATATCTAAAGGTAAAAACTTGTGTTTCCTAAATCCCTAACTATTCTCTAGGTTGTGTGCATTGAGGACACTGAAGTATTAAATTTCCTTTTTTTTTTTCCATGTTTTGTAAAGGAGACCCGTGGTCACTCACTGTTCCTCTTGCACTGACGGATGAGGATAAGGCTGTTATTGTGCTGTGTGCTCATATTCCCCTAATAGATACTGTAACTTATCAGTGTGACTGTAAATTTCAGTTATTTATTGCTCATTTTTGTAAAGAATTTCTCTCTTGAAACAGTATTTGGCATCCATGCATGATAGAGTGCCATTAGCAGAGCTTAAATCACCCAATGATTCAACTCTAACACTGATCGTATATTTAGTGCTGAAAACCTGCCCACGTCCTCGTCCTCCACTCTGACCCGCCACCAACCCTGACGTCTGCGTTAACGGTGAATAAAACCCTGATGTTTTGTATCCATGGCATTCCCATTCCATCCCAGGTGCTTCTGGCAGCCCGGAGAACGGTTCAGTTGAGCTCACCTCCAGCCGTTCCAGCGCCGTTCGGACGAGCCGAGCCAAAACGCAGGGCTTATTAGGGAAACGATAGCGATGCAGATATGACCTCATGCTAAGACGCTGCAGCTGGACAGCAGATCGGGTTACAGAGAGCAGAGAAATGTGGGGAAATCAGGGGCAGTGCTGAAACTTGGGAGGAAATAATGGGAGTCGAATCTTGGGTGTGTTGATGCTGTGTCATAACAAAAAGTCGTCAAAGCTTTGCACTTTCGTAACCTCATGAGCAGATAGCATACTAGCTAAGAGGAATTAGCAGAGTGTTAAGAGAGCTCACCCTGAGCAGAAATCAACCTTGTCTTGTGAGCTTATAGAAATTCGGGCGCTGATTCTCGACTTTCGTCCAGTCGCCTAAAGACCATGTGAATTCTTGAATGAGTTCCTGATGCACTCTTTGTCTCCTGTGTCACGTCTTTATTTTTAATCCAGCTTTTTGGATTACTGATGGAATCTAGGAAGACTCGGACATTTAGACCTGAGGCTGTGTTTCTTATTAGCACTTTAACCTTTTAACAGGTGCGTAACACAAGCAAGAAAATGAAACACACACCAGTAACAGGCTACGACTCCTCAATGTAACGATTCTCATCTGGCAACCACACACACACACACACACACACACACACACACACACACTGCCTCTGTTTCCAGAGATGGCTCAGTGCTGATCTTTGCCACATGTCTCAGTGTGTGCATGCTTAAATCCATGCATTGTCATGCACTCTATAAAACAGTCACTTCTAATTAGACGAGGCCAGGACACTTTTACGGCGCGACTGTAAACCATATTCTGTGTTACGACCTCGTTTTCAGGGGGCACTGAGGTTCATCGAACATGTAAATTATAGTGTCTGCGGTTTCTAAGTCTGAGTTCACACATGGAAGTATGAAGAAAGGCTTCAAATGATTTGTTTCAATGCTTCTTTGTGGCTTCTTTGGATAGTTTTCACCCTTTTCTGAGTGAGGAACATTCTCTTGTAGGGTTCTACAGAAACCTTTGAGGCTTCGTTGTGACATATGAAGAACCCCCTGAGGAATCCTCTTTTATTTGAGGGGGTCAGCATTGTACTTGTTTCAGAGGCAACTTTTAAATAGGTTGAAGGTCCTGCAGGAAGAAAGTGATGAGTCCATAAATGGTTCTTCTGGATAGTTCTGCTTGGAACCTTTTTTGCTTGATGAGTATCATCTTCTAAAGGTTCCACAGGAACCTTGAATGCAACTAAAGAATGCTATAGGATGAGTAGGATACTCTTGACAGGTTCAAGGTCTTTAAAAAAGAATGAGATGAGTCCTTGAACCCCTTTCTTATACAGGAACATTCTCTGGTATGAGTGAGCCTGAAACCTTTGTGGCTTCCACCAAACATGTGAAGAACCTTCTAGAGTTCCTGAGGAATCCTCCTTCCTTTAAGGGTTCTTCATCAACTCTAGGTTCTAGATCTTTAGTCCCTGGTGGTTTCTTGAAAAGCTTAGTGGTCCCTCAAGAAGAAAGAGAGGATTCTTTCACTGGTTCCTTCCACATGTTCTGCATTCTCTAGTAGAGTTTCAGATAAAAGCTTTGAGTTTTTTCCTTACACAAATAAAGAACTATTGAGGAACCATTAAGGAACCCTCTGTTTTTCCTTATTAGTTCTTTCGACTGTTTCTAATCTGTACCTTCAAGCTTCTAGTTTCTGAGGCATCTCTTTAAAATGTCCTTTAAAAATAAACTTCTAGAAAAAAAGCTGAGAAATCATCCTTTAGTATAGTAAACCTTTCAGGCTTCATCCAGGCAATGGAAGAACCCATGAGGAACCCTCTTTCCTTTAAGGGTTCTTCTTTTGCCTTTTTAAAATAGTTTTGCAAACCAGATGTCTGATAGAAACCTCTCAAAAGCAAGAGATAATGGGTTCTTTGGATTGTTGTAGCTTGGAAGAACTTTTTGTTTAGTCTTTTTTTTTATTCTTCTGAGGAAGATCTCGAAAATGTTGAAAAACGTTCGATAGGAAATAGACGAGTCCTTGCTGTCTTGCAATGATGTTCTGCAATGATACGGATTCTGAAAGGTTCCACCATTTATCACAATAAACAGAATGCAGCTCATTACTGCAGAAACACACCGCCGTTCCAGCAAGGGCAATTTGGCCTCCCCCAAAAAAAGCGCGTGGGAGTTTTTAATACTGCAGAGCGAAGTGTGCGGCACCCGGGGACCCACTTCAGCTTCTCATCAATCTGCTGCACACACGCACCCCTACGGACTCCGGCAGAGACGAACGCAGGAAACAGACTTCCCGAAACAATGTCCTCTCCCCTCGCAAGAGATTTTTCTGTTCCTGACAAAAAGATCTTTCATCTTCTCAAGTCTCGTTTAGTAACAATTAAGAGAGGGGGGAAAAGATACAGATGGTGTGATGAACCCTGATGCTTTTATCACGTCGAGGATCTTTTTTCGTTTTATTTTCCGGATGATGAAGTCGCTTCAGGTGGAATTTGATTTTAGAAACAAAGAATTAGAACTTCTACCACTTTACACGAACGTATGTGCAAAAATAATAATATTTACTGCAATATTTATCCGGTTTACTCATCTGATGTACCTCAGCATGGTTCGTTGTACCACAGTGATGTTGAATTCTTGATTCTGATTAGTCAGGAGGTGTTGGTTTAAATTCTATAACAGCACTAATGCTGTAATATTGTAAATAAGTTATCGTTGCTATAGTAACAACTCATCCTCAGGGATTTGAATGGTGCATGATCCATGTAATAGTTGATTTCTGTAACGTCTATGGAAGGAGTCTCCACTGTCAGCACCTTGTAACAGTTTTAAACTGATTTAGTTTTTAAACCTTGGTAAAGTTCCTCGGAATCTTTCAAAGATGTTGGTGGTTTTCTGGATGTTGTTGTGTTAAATCATGGCAGCTAAGAGGAATTTCGACCTGTTTGCGAAAGTTCAATGAAAGTCTCATTAAACGCTTCAACCTTCTCCATTTTTCACTAGCTTGTGAAAATTCCATTGTCAGTGATGTACAGATGCAGGGACCTCGAAGCCTATTGGCTGTTGTGTAAGTCAGTCAGGCAGCTCAACACGATGTCACTCTCCCTGACTTCCTGTTTCTGGACGTCAACCAATTGCCACTAAGAAGGAATTTTAGCCACTGTGTTAATCATGAGAGTTTAACACTGAAGAGAATTAATTATCAGTATTAATTATCAAGGTTAGCTAACATCTGTGGCTAGATCCTGCGCATGAAGTTACAGAACAAAGGAAGGAAAAGAAAAACAAGAGTCTTCTGATTACAAAATACATATATATATATATATATTTATACATGTATATATGTATGTGTGTGTGTGTGTGTGTGTGTGTGTGTAAGGCAGCGCCCCCTTCAGGTGATTATTTATTAACCATCCAAATTCTGTACACTAATCAGATTCAACGCACACTACTTTCCTCCCGTGGTTAATCAGTAGAGTAGACTTTTTCTGGCCCGCCTTTTAGCCGATAACAGACGACAGCCAGTCTGTTCCTCGATTGAATAAATATTCCCGAAACTTTCCCAGCATCACTTTTAGCTAACACGTCCATTCCGTGTTCAAGGTTTATCATGTTACACTTGTCATGGAAAGCTGCACGTTTTAGTCCAGGTAAGCTCATTTCGCTCTAAGCGGATGTGAGCGTCGTCCCAGGAGTTTCGGGATCCGAGCCATCTGGTTAGCATCTCACAGTCCGCTTGCTTTCGGCTCGGAACCGCGGGTGTGTGAGCGAGACGGGCGAGAGCGAGATCTCCAGAGTGAGCCATTGTTGAGCACAACAATCTATTATGCTTCTATCCACGCTGCTGGAAAAGCTCTCGTCAGGTCTCCCCACACACACACACACACACAGAAACTCCTGGAAACAAGATGTTTGTGGCTTTTTATTTAAGGGGTCACCGAAAGGGATTGTTTCCCGTTGACGAGGCGTTTGGCCTTCAGCCTGCGCTCTTCTCCTCGAAGCTCGTCATAAGTTTTCTATCAGAGCGCATGGTGGAATCGCGCCCGGGAAAAAGAAGGATTACACACACGCCTGTAAAAAAACAATCTCCATCTGGACAAAAGAAGGAGGGGCGGAGGGGTGTAGAGAGAGAAAGTGAGGGAGGAGTGGAGGGTTTCTTCCTAAAAAAAAAAAAAACATCTGGAAAAGCAATCTGGCATAAATAAGCAGGCTGGCTTTCACTGCCCACCCAATAAATAACAGTGTGTGTGTGTGTGTGTGCATTCACTGTGCATAGTATCCTCATACAAACCATATTTGATTTAGGCTTGGATGCAGATGTGTGCAAAAATATTGGCACCCTTCAAGAATACTTGTAATAACTGCAAATATCACATTGTTGTTGTTGTTGTTGTTGTTTCTGTTTTTTTTTTCCTTTAGCATTACCTATTTCCCTGGGGTATAAATATGAGGTGTCAGACATGTAAAATCCTCCTGTCATTCATCATAAAAGCTTGTGAAGAACAAATAAAAATTAAAAGATTTTTCCAGGACATCCTGAAGTGGTTTATTCCTCTTAGACCGCAGCAGTGTGAACAACTTATTAATGATTGTTGCATATTTATCTTGATATTTTTTATCCTATAACTATAAACAAACTTCATATATGATAGAAACATTATTACACACAACATCAACACTACTTTTTAGTCTTTGAAAAAATCTAACAAGACATTTTCTGGATAGATTTTTTGAATTATCCAAGAATTATGTGTAGCATTCGTATAGGTACCCCTATATTGTCTATGTAAGCTGTGTGTGTGTGTGTGTGTGTGTGGATGCGATTCCCTATCGCCTTTCCATTTTGGCCGTCTCTCCTTCATTGGCAGCTCCACACTCTCCTGTTGTCCACACTACAAACCGCGGCAATCTTCCTGAGCCGCTCGGTCCTGCCAGCGCATTGGAATCATGCTAATTCTACACACACACACATACACACAGATCCCGCTTTTCCCTTGAGGGTGCCACCAACCATCCACTTGTAATATTTGTTTTGCGCACTCGGATAGCGGTTCAGGTAAACAGCGCTCCGCCACTCCTGCTTGGCACAAACACGCTCGTGTTAATTGTATTTTCCGTGCCAAGCGAATGCTCACTTATTTAATTTTTTTTTCTGACAATTCATCACTGAAAGCCACGTATCTTCTCATATTACAACAACAAAGCATTGTATCTGTTAATGCGCTGTTGGCTGGGAACGTCGCTAATATTCGGCGTCGCTATGTAAACTTTTGGAAAAGTTTTAGGGGTTTTTTTTGCATTAAATCCATTAACAGATATAAAAATTCTCCTATGACTGAAACCAACATCAAGCTAATGGACCATAATGGAGTGTGTTGTTCATCCAGAGCTGAGAAAAAAAACTTTTAACTAGGAGTGGGTTAGCATCGGTTTCCGAGCCCAAAAAAATCCGGACATACGTTCAGTAGGTTTAGTTTCCGTTCCTGACCATGAGGAATAACTAATACACTTGATAAGCTTATTGCTACCTTCTATATCCCTCTCCAACCTGAATTACCCCCCGAGCCCCAGTGCGGGGCAGGGGAGAGGCAGCTTAATCACTAAAATGATATGTAACAGCAATTAAAGAAGGAAATCTAAATCTTTGTTGGACTTATTAACCGCTCGCGCGCCGATCCTAATGAGACTCTAAATGAGTGCTCGGAGGGTAAAGCCGTTCCGTCTATACATAAAAGACTCGCAGGCAAGCGCTAGGGTTGGGTGTAAAGCATAAATATGTGCTGTGCTACTTAGTGCCTAATTAGAGTGATTTGTCTGATTAGATTAGATTTTGATTGTTCCAATAACACTGACTTATTTCCGACATTTCTCCGTTCTCTAAGCATCTAATAATGAACATTAGACTCTTCACGGGTTTTTTTGTTCATCTCTTCATTACATTTTTTCAGATGTTGTAGTATTTAAAATGAGGTCATTTAAATCCGAAAACGCTAAACGATAATAAGTTCCAATCCTTTATCTGGCAGTGCAGAAAAAAATGAAATAAATAAATAAATAAATAAATAAATATATATATATATATATATAATTTTTTTTTCTTCTGCACTGCCAGATAAAGGTCACTACCACTTAAAAGTTTGGGATCACTTGCATATTTCAGCTTGATCTCAGCTCCGGAGGAAGACTCCATCAGCCAATCCATCTTGTGGGAGATGCTCCAGGAAGCATGGGGTGAAATCTCATCAGATTATCTTGAGAAATTGACAGCTAGAATGCTGCAAAAAGTTTGAAGAAAACATCCATCATTTCCATCAAAATCATTATTTCTAACTCTCACATGCCGGCATGTCCTGTTCTTTTGCTATATTTTCTATTCAGACTCATTTCGTGTGTGTTTCCTTTGAAAACAATACAATTTTTGAGTGATCCCAAACTTTTGAGCTGTAGTGTATATATAGATATATAGATATCCAGATTATCCATGAAAAATGAGGTAAAGACAAACTGAACATAAATGACTTCAGGATGTATTTGGATGTATTGTTTAAAGTCCATCCAGAAGCGCAAAGCAAAACATTCTGCTTACATTATGATTGTGTCGTAACGAAACTCCTCCCAGTGCATTCCATCATGTGGAAGAAATCCCTTTTGCAAAACGCTGGATCATAAAGAACAAGTCTGCATTAAGTCAGAAATGAAACATTTCCTGTTATATTACATCACAAATACCCCAAAGCCCCTCCTTTTGTTATGTCACAAATCCCTCCTACTCTATAACATCACAAACAACTGAAGCTCCTCCCATTCTATTACACCACAAATTAATGAAGCTTCTCCCATTCTATTACATCACAAATGACCAAAACCCCTCCCATTCTATTACATCATACATGAGCGGAACTTCTCCCATTCTATTACATCATATATGAGCGGAACTTCTCCCATTCTATTACATCATACATGACAGAAACTCCTTCCATTTTATTATATAATAAATGAGCAAAATTCCTCCCATTCTATTACATTACAAATGACTGAAACTCCTCCCATTCTATTACATCATACATGACCGAAATTCTCCCATTCTATTACACCATAAATGAGGGGGACTCTTCCCATTCTGTTACATTACAAATGACTGAATCTCCTCCCATTCTGTTACATTACAAATGACCGAAACTCCTCCCATTTTATTGTATCATAAATGAGTGGAACTCCTTCCATTCTATTACATCACAAATATTTGAAACTCCCCCCATTTTATTACATCACAAATGTTTGAAACTCCTTCCATTCTATTACATTACAAATGACTTCAACTCCTCCCATTCTATTACATTACAAATGACTGAAACTCCTCCCATTCTATTACATTACAAATGACTTCAACTCCTCCCATTCTATTACATTACAAATGACTGAAACTCCTCCCATTCTATTACATTACAAATGACTGAAACTCCTCCCATTCTATTACATTACAAATGACTGAAACTCCTCCCATTCTGTTACATTACAAATGACCGAAACTCCTCCCATTTGATTTCATTAAATTTACTGAAACTCCTCCCATCTGATTACATTACAAATGACTGAAACTCCACCCATTTTATTGTATCATAAATGAGTGGAACTCCTTCCATTCTATTACATCACAAATATTTGAAACTCCTCCCATTCTATTACATCACAAATGACCGAAACTCCTATTACAACAGCACTTATTACATCATAACTGAATCCCCTCATCTTAAAGTCCTGTCCTAATCCAAACCTGAATATTTACTCCCTCCTGATGAGCATCGCCTTTAATTTAACTTCAAATGTAAAAGAACTTCATGCATCCTCTAGATGTGTTTTGTGCTTTGCGAATATTTCTGACACACCTTACGTTCATAGATTTCATTTCGGCCCAGAATTTTCCTTTAACTTGCGCACCTTCGCAGAGCACAGCTTTCCTGAGGGAAGAATTACCGTCGCGAATCCCCTCACAGTCACACCGGGGAAAAAAGCCATGTGAAACCCTTGTGAATTTTTGGTCCATGTCATATGGATTACAAACGAGCAATTTTCTTCGTAAAATGTTGTCACAGACAAAACATTCGACCAATCACACGTGTCGTTACTCACCACTACACCACTCAGAAGTCCAGTTTTTTCCAGCAAAGGGCAATTACTGGGAAAATTACACAGAGGATTCTTAAAGCTAGGTAGCAAAAATATGGAATCGTACCCTGAATGTGTGTGTGTGTGTGTGTGTGTGTGTAGCCCTTGAAGAACATTACCCATGCATTATGGGAAGTGAGGGAAGCAAAGGGACGAGGATCATAAATAGTTCATGTAACATGAGAGAGACCAAACGGAGGGCATCAGGAGAGATCCAAGCGCATCAATATTACAGAGATGCTGCATGTCTACTGTGTGTGTGTGTGTGTGTGTGTGTGTGGGAGAAGACTCAGCGGAAGTTTTTAAAGAAAGGTTAAACTTTCCGGATGTTTTTTTTAAGTTTATTCCTTAATGCGCAGGTGTGTGGTTGTTCCTATTAATGTGGCCAGCGAGTATACACATATTCTGACTGGATGTTTTTTGGGGGTTTTTTTCCCCTAACATATTTAACACAATACACACACAATTATTTGTTCACTCGTTGCCAGTTAATGCATTATTCATCTCTAGCGTCTAATAATTAATCTGGAAGTCTATTAAAAAAGTTTACTGAACTCATTTATTTTTATTTTTTTTATTTTTTAATAAACATATTCAAAATAAAAGGTTGTAATTATACAATTATTACATTATTATAAAGCCAAAAGCAGCATGTTCTTCTCTATCTGTTCTCTTAATTATATTCTTTTAAGATTGTGGTGTGTTTTAATAGCAGTAATTATTGCTGAAATAAATCCTTTCTGGCCTAAAATCACACACACACACACACACACACATACACAGACACAAATTAAAAGTATTAAAGTATTTACTCAAAGACCCATAATTAGTACGCTGGCGCTGCTCGTGTGCACTTTCTCTCTCACTCTCTCTCTCTCTCTCTCTCTCTCTCTCTCACACACACACACACACGGTGTAGCAGGCTCAGATCAACAGAAGTTGCTCAGCAGGACTGCAGGTAGGTCGAGTGTGTGCTGAGCCCTCAGCCCTCCGAGCTCATTAAAGGAGAGCTGCACGCTGCTAACTCTCATACTGCCACTGCTGGGTCGCACACACACACACACACACAAACATACACAAACATACACACACACACACACACAACAATAACAACCTGCAGACATTGTCATAAATACAGCAAAAAGTCCACACGTGAGGACACACACACACACACACTTAACTCCTCACACATAATAATAATTATTATTTTTAGAGTAAAAACATGGTAAACAATATCTGTTTTATTTTATTTTTATTTTTTTATAATAATAATAATAATAATTTATATAATTCTTATTCTTCCATCCGTCCATCCATTGTCTATACCCGCTTTATTCCTAATTAGGGTCACGGGGGTCTGCTGGAGCCTATCCCAGCGCAAATAGGGCGAAAGGCAGGGGTACACCCTGGACAGGTCATCAGTGCATCACAGAGCCATTCTTATTCTTATTATTCTTATTTTTATTATTACATTTTATTTTATTTATTTATTTATTTATTTATATAATAATAATAATAATAATAATAATCATTTATATAATTCTTATTATTATTATTATTTTAATTAATTAATTTATTTATTTATTTATTTATTTATTTAAATTGTTGCATAGCTGTTTTATTTTATAATCTCCACACTTTAGTTAAATTAATTAATTTAACTAAATTCGATGATTTTGAATAAATGCACATTAAACCTTTTTGGAAAAGTTCTCTCAGAACGATTGTGAATTATAGAGATTTTTTTTTTTTAACCAAAATAATTCCGTGAAATAAAATGTAGGATGATGTTAAACAAGTCAAACTTATCAGTAACACTATCATATACACCTGTGTCCTTTTCTCTTCTTCTGTAATACAACAAAATGTCCCTACATTAATATGGACAGTGTTTTCGTCCCATGGAATATTGACACAGACACGGCAGGGACGGACATTGGAAAAAGTCAGTTCTACTCAGACATACAGTATCTAACATACACATCCTAGAGAAATGAATTCTTTCTTTCTTTGTTGCAAAGCAGCTTCACAGAAAAGCAGCAGATTTAGATTATAGAGTGGACATGAGGAAAAAGCCCTGAGTGGACATGAGGAAGAACCCACACTCATGATTAAAGCTTTGAGATGCTTTTCTGCAGTTCTAAAGAGAAATTATTTGTATTTCTATTGTTTATTATAGTCCTTTCCTGTCACGTTTTTATCATATCAGATGCTCAGTGTGAATGTTACCTGAAGCTCTTTACCTGTAGCTGTGTGTTGTTGTTGCTCTGATCCCACAGGACAGTTACCAGAACGTACATGTACATGCTCACGTGTTCCTAATAAAGTGGCCAGCGGTGTATATAAGCCGGTGAAGCGAATCGAATGCTTTCATGCAGTCTTTAAGCGACGTGTCTAAAACGTATACACAGTCCTTCAGCGCCATCTAGTGCATCATGGGAAAAGTCTGAATCTTTTGTATAGACTTGAAATGATTCTTTACAAATGATTCGATTCGGTTTTTTGATTCGTTATTAAGGATAGCACGTGCACAAGACCAGAAAGGGGAAAAAACACAAACTCACAGATCAAAACAGATCCATTTGTCTATTTTGCATCTGTCAGGGCTGTGTAACACGTCCTCATCAGTTCAACACAAATGACTCAAGTCGTAAACGATTCTTTGAAATGATTCATTTGAAGCGCTTTGGTCTGAAGATTTTTCCCATCAACAGAGGAAGTCAAAAAATAAAATAAAATAAAATGAAATAATCACAGAACGTTATTTCCTCCAGGATGACCAGCTCTAATAAAACACCTCAGCGTGTGTTAGAGAGGTTTTAGAGTCCTTCATCTCTTCATGAACACAACCTGAATTCAACTTTTTGGTCTCGAATAAAATTCATTAAATGTAAGTCTCCTCACTGCCTGAAGGTGGCGCACTAATCACACTAATATGAACAGAGATGCACACTCATTTCATACAGTAGAGTAAAAAAGAATTACATTTCATTAAATGTAAATTATAGTTTAATATGCAAATTATTAATCTAGAGTTTTGAAGTAAATTATTTGTTAATTTTATCTTAAATTATTTACGTAATGTAATCATTTTTATAATAAAGAAAAAAAGGGAAATAAATCTATATTTATAAATTCTAAGAGGACTACAGTGACAACCAAATTATTATTATTATTATTATTATTATTATTATTATTATTATTATTATTATTATTATTATTATTATTATTATTATTATTTGACATGTGATTAGAATATGTATGAATAATTAATATTATATTCATTTCATATTTATTATATAAGAAAATAACCAAGCAACTAAATAATAATTAAAAAAAAAAAAAAAGGAATGATCATATTCTGGCTTTAGAATAATTTGTACAAATATTTTAAAATTATTTTTTGAGAATATGTAGTTTTAATAATATAAGTAAATCCTCATAATATTAATGTCATACAATATTATTAGTATTGAGTGTTGCTACTAATATAGATCTATTAAATATATAAATATTCTATTTAAACATATTTAAAAATAATAATTCATAAATATTAAATACATATAAAAAATATGTAATATATAACTTAGAGTAAGAATAAATATATATTTAAATATTAATTTAATTCATAAATAATTTAATTTTGACTAAATTAAATTATTTGACATAATCATTTAATTTAGTGTAAAAACATGGTAAACAATATCTGTTTTATTTTATTTTTTATTTTTATATTTTATTTTATTTATTATTTTTGCATAAGACTCAAAAAATCATTTTTGATAAATAACATATTGTAAAAACTCTCCTCTTTTTTTTTTTTACTACCTTTTCATTCACGTCCTGTGCATTCTGCCGACCCTCTACTCCAAGAAATGTGGTTTTCCGTGGCATTAGCAGGGGTTTCACACTCACACACACACACACACACACACTCCAGCTCTGGAAGTGCAGCCATGGCTTCATCATGGCATCGCTCATTTCTTCTCTGCTGTTTGCTCACTGGAGCTGAAATCATCCTGGGTGGCAACAACAGATCATCTACACCTCCTCCTGTCAATCAAACATCATCTCCGATCAGACCTGGCACGAGGAACAGGGGGAGAAAAATCACTCCTGCTCCCACGAAACCTCCTGCAAGGATCTTCTCCACCAGCGCAAAGCCCACGGTGGTCCAGTTCGCCACTGAAGATCTGGAAGAGAAGATCGAGCCAAACCTGGAGAAACGGTTGTGGGGGAAAGGAGAAAGGGACGAGTCGAGTCAATTAGGTAAAAATAAAAAATAATAATAATTTCTGGCTGTCAATCAATCAGGATGCTGATTGGTTGAAACAGAGTTAAATACAGATATAAAAATATATATTTATTTATTACAAATAGTTATAAATGAGCATAACATGGTGTTTTTAAAAAATGAAAAGAATGCCCTCTTAAAATATAAAAAATTAAATAAATCTAAAAAATTTAAAAATCTAAAATAAATCATCTAAAAATAAATACAAATGTCACATGAATATCTTCCATAAACTTTATATTCTTTTATCCATAAATTCCCTGTTCCATATGTTATTTACGAATCCTGAAAAATACCATGAATTATTGAATTATTTCTGATTAATTCCAACTTGATTTTCATAACATCTAAAGAGATGTGTCCAGTCTGAGACAAGCGTGTGTACTGGGAATACTGGTGTACAGTATGAATGGGACTGCTGAGAGCAATGCCAATATCTTGTTCACACTCGTTTAGGTTGAATCTGGTTCCTCTCAAGGTTTCTTCCTCACCAAGGAATTTATATATTTGCCCCTATCAGGCATAACATTATGACCACCCGCCTGATATTGTGTTGGTCCCCCTTTTGCTGCTAAAACAGCCCTAAACTGTAGAGGCATGGACTCCACTAGATCCCTGAAAGTGTGCTGTGGTATCTGGCACCAAGATGTTAGCAGCAGATCCTTTAAGTCCTGTAAGTTGCAAGGTGGGCTCCATGGTCTCCATGGGCTTTAAAGAATACTTACAGGACTTAAAGGATACTTTTGATAGATAGTGACCACTGCAGATTGCGAACACCCCACAAGAGCTGCAGTTTTGGAGATGCTCTGATCCAGTGGTCTAGCCATCACAATTTGGCCCTTCATCAAACTCGCTCAAATCCTTACTCTTGTCTATTTTTTCTGCATCTAACATCAACTTTGAGGACAAAATGTTGACTTGCTGCCTAATATATCCCACCCACTAACAGGTGCCATGATGAGGAGATACTCAGTCTTATTCACTTCACCTCTCACTGGTCATAATGTTATGGCTGATCGGTGTATGTGTCTACTGTTTTATATTTCATTTCCATTGTTTAAAAGCGCTATAGAAATAAAATTGAATTGAATTGAATAAGTATTAGGAAAAAGATGTTTTCACACCGATCCCATGGAAGAGCCACAATCACACACCATCATATGAAAATAATGAAAATGAAACAGACATGTTACCTCTTTTGTCTTTTTCTGTTCTTTCTCTCTATTTCTTTTTTTCTCTCTATCCTCTCTATCCTCTCTACCTCTATTTCTCTCTCTCTGAAGCATCGCAGCAGCTCATTTTCCGCTTTGAATGGGTCATTTGTGTTTTTTCATCTGAAAAACAACAGTGAAAGCGGGGGAAGAGAAAAGTGATCCTCCATCTGTGCATGAAAGCAGAGAAAAATGAAAGGAAGATCTCTTCAGCGAGGCTCTGAGGGAGTTCACATGGTCATGTTTTCACACTGCTACACACTCAGCTGGGTCAGCAAGACTCCAGTCCAAACACACTATCCATTAGTTATCTTTAAGACTTAGATTACGTCTGGCCTGCCTCTGTCCTGATCCTGTCCTCAGTGTCTCCTGTGTCTGTCCCATGTCTCTCCTGAGTCTGTCCTGCATCTCTCCTAAGACTGTCCCGAGTTTGTCCTGCATCTGTCCTGAGACTGTCTTGACTCTATCATGTCTGTCTTCTGTGTCTCTCCTAAGATTTTCCAGCATCTGTCCTGAGTCTGTCCTGATCCTGTCCTGAAACTGCCCTGAGTCTCTCAAGCGTCTGTCCTGTGTCTGTCCAGAGTGTCTCCTGCATCTCTCCTGAGTAGCTCCTGTCCTGCATTTGTCCTGTGTCTATCCTGTATCTGTTCTGCATCTGTCCTGAGACTGTCCGTTGCCTGTCCTGTGTCTGTCCTGTATCTGTCCTGAGTCTGTCCTGCATATTCCCTGAGTCTCTCAAGCATCTGTCCAGAGTGTCTCATGCATCTCTCCTGAGTATCTCCTGTCTTGCATCTGTCCTGTGTCTGTCCTGAGACTGTCCTGTATCTGTCCTGTACCTGTCCTATATCTGTCCTGCATCTGTCCTGAGACAGTCCTGTGTCTGGCCTGTATCTGTCGTGCATCTATCCTGTTTCCATCCAGCATCTGTCCTACATCTGTCCTGTGTCAATCCTGCATCTATGCTGAGTCTGTCCTGCATCTGTCCTGAGACTGTCCTGTATCTTTCCTGAGTTTGTCCTGCATCTATCCTGTGTCCATCCAGCATCTGCCCTACATTTATCTGCCCTGAGTCTCACAAGCGTCTGTCCTGTGTCTGTCCAGAGTGTCTCCTGCATCTCCCCTGAGTATCTCCTGTCCTGTATCTGTACTGTATCTGTCCTGAGACTGTCCTGTATCTGTCCTGAGACTGCCTGAGACTGTCCTGTGTTTGTCCTGTATCTGTCCTGCATCTGTCCTGTGACTGTCCTGTATCTGTCCTGAGACTGTCCTGTGTTTGTCCTGTACCTGTCCTGCATCTGTCCTGTGACTGTCCTGTATCTGTCCTGAGACTGTCCTGTGTTTGTCCTGTATCTGTCCTGTACCTGTCCTGCATCTGTCCTGTGACTGTCCTGTATCTGTCCTGAGACTGTCCTGTGTTTGTCCTGAGACTGTCCTGTGTTTGTCCTGTGTTTGTCCTGTACCTGTCCTGCATCTGTCCTGTGACTGTCCTGTATCTGTCCTGAGACTGTCCTGTGTTTGTCCTGTACCTGTCCTGCATCTGTCCTGTGACTGTCCTGTATCTGTCCTGAGACTGTCCTGTGTTTGTCCTGTATCTGTCCTGTACCTGTCCTGCATCTGTCCTGTGACTGTTCTGTGTCTGTCCTGTATCAGTCCTGCATCTGTCCTGAGTCTGTCCTGCATCTGTTCTGTGTCTCTCCTGTATCTGTCCTGAGTTTGTCCTGCATCTATCCTGTGTCCATCCAGCGTCTGCTCTACATTTGTCCTGTGTCTATCCTGCATCTATACTGAGTCTGTCCTTCATCTGTCCTGCAACTGTCCTGAGACTGCCCTGAGACTGTCTTGAGTCTGTGTGTGTGTATGTTTAAATCTCAGAATGCCCTCCTCTGGGTTTGGAGAGCTTGAGAGTGAAAGATGCCCAGCTGCAGGCCTCGTCATATAAACGCCGAGGTCTGGGACCCCACCGTGGACGACTCAACATCCAGGCAAGACAAACGCTTGTGTTATCTCAAAGATCTCAACGTTGAGAATAGCGGTTTTGTTTAGTTTAATTTGCTGACATGGATTTCTGCAGTTTTAATGTAATAGTTCTATTGTGAAAGATTCTTCATTTGATTGCAAAGGGCTCCAAGCACCAACAACAAATGTGTTCTCCTGATGGAAAGTTCAGGAACAGACAGCTCCTCCACTTCAGAAATGGATTATTTGAACATTTTAAGTAAATTTGTGATATACACATATACATGATCAGGCATAACATTATGACCACCTGCCAAATATTGTGTTGGTCTCCCTTTTGCTGCAAAAACAGCCCTGACCCATCAAGACATGGACTCTACTAGATCTCTGAAGGTGTGCTGTGGTATCTGGCACCAAGATGTTAGCAGTAAATCCTTTAAGTCCTGTAAGTTGTGAGGTGGGGCCTCCATGGGTACTTAGAGGACTTAAAGGATACTTTTGATAGATACTGACCACTGCAGACCGGGAATACCCCACAAGAGCTGCAGTTTTTGAGATGCTCTGCTCCAGTCACTCAAACCTTCCTCATTTTTCCTGCTTCTAACACATCAACTTTGAGGACAAAATATTCACTTGCTGCCTAATATATCCCACCCACTAACAGGTGCCATGATGAGGAGATCATCAGTCTTATTCACGGCACCTCTCACTGGTCATAATGTTATGGCTGATCAGTGTAAATCCATAGAACTCCTAGATTGTATCTTCCAGACTACCAGAAATTAACATCCCTTCATTTCTTCTGGCTTGCATGTAGTCTGGTATTGAGGACGGGGACATTTTTGATGGAGCTTGGTGTGCACTACATGAAGACAAGAAACAGTGGTTTCAGGTGGACGCTTTGAGAGCCACTCGCCTTACTGGGGTCATCGTACAGGGCCGCAATTCAATCTGGAGGTAGCAAACCACACCAAGTGAACATTAATAAAACATCAGTTTGTAAGATTCCTTATGAAAATGCTACTGAAAAACTCTTAAAAAATTATCAAACAGATGATAGCATCATGGCCTAAAATCATACCGACGTCTGATCTCATTCCTGATAGAGTGCACTAACTTTTCCTCTGTAGCTGGAATTGGGTGGAAACCTTTAAGGTGCAGTTCAGTAACGACTCCATCAGCTGGAAGCCCTGCATGAACGGGACACAGGAAGCGGTAAGATTCATTCACTTCTAGTTCATGACAAAGCAGAGCATTATTAAAGGGCAATATTATACAGAGTGGATGAAGCATTTATGAAGGGTTACAGATAGAGGGATGAAGCGTTTAGAAAACACACATGATGGATGGATGGTTGGATGGATAGATAGATGAGTGGATAAATAGATGAATGGATGGATGGAGGGAAAGATAGAATGGATGGATGGATAAATAGATGAATGGATGGATCAATAGATAGATAGATGGATAGATGGATGGGAGGACAGAGTATATGTTAAATATGGCTGTATGCTTCACTGAAGTGAAGAATACATGGATGGATGGATGGATGGATGGATGGATGGATGGATGGATGGATAGATGGATGGATGGATGGATGGATAGATTGATGGATGGATGGATTGAAAGAAAGACAGATGGATAGTTGGATGGATGATGGATAGATAGATAGATAGATAGATAGATAGATAGATAGATAGATAGATAGATAGATAGATAGATAGATAGATAGATAGATGACTGGATGGATGCATAGCTTGATAGGTATTTTCGGAGAAATTACATAGATATCATACATCATACATTAGCCTAGATTTAGAATGCTCTGCATAGAAGTAGTGGTTATCGATCACATATCAAATATCTACCAAATATCTATCAAAATCATTTAGCTTCAGATTAATGGTAAGCTTTTGAGTAATGCAAATATATCAAGTATATTTCCTTTACAATATTAGGCTTTGGAGCTTTTGAGCTTTTGATTAATGCACATGTGTAACTTTCATAATCATCAAGCAGTGCTGAGATGGGTGAAATACAGGGGATGTTTTTGTAACTTTCATAATTATCAGGCAGAATTAGTGCTGAGATGGGTGAAATACAGGGGATGTTTTTGTGCTGAAAAGTGCAAAGTAAGGGGAATTTTACCAAGAATAGTCACCCAGACAGACATAACCTAGACATAACCTAGGCATCTTATCAGCTTTAGCATTACTTAATAGGCAACAGAGGAGCACATTTAGTTCCAGACACAAAGAGTTAAACTTAGAAATAGAAGTATGGTTTTCCGAGAAATTGAAGCACATCGAAAACATCGAGGTTGGTCGGTACGTGCGTACGTGCACATTGTTGTATAAATCATGTACCCGAAAGGTTGTTTGATGTCATCAAAGGGAGGATGTTTTAACTAAGGGGGCGGTATGGGGACAAATAAGCAAATATAGCAAGTATGTAAATTAAGGAAGGTGGGATTAAAAGTATACATGCATTGAGTATAATGTGGAAATTTCTAGAAATATTTAAATTTGGAAGAGGAGGCGACATGGGGCGTCTGAGGTATAAGAAGAAGGGAATTTCGGGGGGGTTTTTTGGAAGACCAGCTGCTCTCCCCAGAAATGCATGTGATTGACTGCATGGCTGAATAAACCTGCTTCTTCTCATCTGCTGACTGAGATCTCCTTCATTTCGGCTGAGTTTTTGATTATTTGATAGTTTATTGAGTTCATTTGGTACGATTGTTGAAAATAATAGAAATTGGTACTGTTAAAGATTCCACCCTGTGATATGTCCACACGGAGGGGACTCTCAGTTCCGACAGTACTTGAGTGGATGCATGGATGAATGGATGGATGGATGGATGGATGGATGAAAAGACTGAGTAAATGTTATAAATGGCTGTAGGCTGCACTGAAGTGAAGGATACATAAATGGATGGATGGACTAATGGATGGATGGATGGATGGATGGATGGATTGATTGAAGGAAAGATGGATGGATGGATGGATGGATGGATGGATGGATGGACGGACAGACGGACGGACGGATGGAAGGACTGAGTAAATGTTATAGATGGATGGATGCACTGATGGATCCATGGATAAATGGATAAATAGATGGATGGACAGATGGATGGACAGATGGATGGACGGTTGGATGGACGGACGGATGGCTGCATGGATGGATGCATGGATGGATGGATTTACTGCTAGAGCATGCCTGACTTTATGCATAAATAGACAATATTCTTTATAGACAGATGGATGCTCAAAAAGAAAGAATAACGATGTGTATTTTATTTAGGAAGCACTGGAGGTGTAGAGATGGAGTTTTTCATAAGCTGAGGTTGAGAAATCTCTTCCAAATTTTCCTTCAACATCATTTCATGTTAATCCTCCATCTTTATTATTAATCACCATGTGTAAGCGTGAGGACAGATACATCAGTTTCCTCGACACAAGGCTAAAGACTTTCATTAGCTGCTGCTGATGTGAATTGGCTCAGGCATCACCATGGCACTGTATCATCTCCATCATTCGGCCAGCAGGACCCGCTCTCTCCTGGCAGCATGCTGGTGGCTCTGATACACATTTGGACATGGCAGCTGGCAGCAGTTAGCTTGATTAAGTGGCTCAGTTGGAAAGAACGGCTTGCCTGCCCACTGCTTCTTGCTTACCAGCAGATTTCTGTAGGCGAAACCTGGCTAGCAACACCACAACAAACACCACTGCGTCTAATGCACTTCTGGACAAGCTGACTAGCCGAACGCAAGCTTTCACAAAAGCCTTCATCTGTTAAAGTTCAATTGACCGTTTCCTGGTGCATGAGCGACACGTTGGCTCCTGAAGCTCTAGCAGTCTTGGGGGATTTGGGTGAGTTGAATTGGAAAGGTTCACTCAGTGCGATCTTTCATGCTAACAGGTGTTTGAGGGGAACCGGGACACTGATACTCCAGTGCTGGCCGTCTTTCCCAACTCTGTGGTGGCGCGGTTCGTTCGGATCAATCCTCAAACCTGGTTTAAAAATGGAACCATTTGCATGCGTGCAGAAGTGCTGGGCTGTGAGCTACCAGGTAATAATCACAAACGTACACTGCTTATGAATAATAATAATAATAATAATAATAATAATAATAATAATAATAACAGCATCAGGAACAGAATTGAGTGAGAATTCCTGTCCAGGTGTTATTATTATTATTATTATTATTATTATTATTATTATTATTATTGTATTTATTATTACTATTATTATTTTTCCTACAAATTTTGTGTGAAATAAGATTTAATAGGGCTTAGTTTCAAACCTCTCTGTGTTTAGACCCAAATAAGATTTTCCAAGGGCAAGTGGAAGATGGAACTCGGGACAAACTGGACTTCAGACATCACAATTACAAGGAAATGAGGAAGGTAATGAGACTAGGGAATAATAAAGCGCTTGAGGTATTATTCTAACCCTACTCATCATGTTTATGTCACAAGAACACACGGATCATAGCGTAACGCTGCGAGATTTTGGCCGAGCCGCTCGGGTTCCTGGTGTCCGCTTGTGTACTGAGGTTCACCACACTCACCAGAAAACAAATATTAGGCCAAGCTCTAACTTACTCTCATTCTGTCCTCTGCGTTACACACGCCAAATTATTGCCATTTTGGCTTCGAGAGGAAGTACAGAAATTAGCATTAATAAGAATTCTGAAAAAGTACCAACATTTAGTAGATATACATTTATACAATTATTCAATTTTATGCAATAAAAATAAAATAAAAACGTCAAAGTGACTGAAGTGACTGCATGCATCAGGATCTATTGGTTTACAAACTATGAGCAAAGCAATTAAAAATAGCTTTAAAAAAGACAGTGATATTTTTGCTTAGTTGCTATGGAATTTTATTATTTTAAAATGTAAAGGAAAATTTTTTTTTTAAATGTACAATTAAGAAAAAAAATGAAAAACTTTTACAAGCAAATCATTTTGTATCCATTTGTATTTGTTTATATTATTTATTTATTTTTACAATTTTATTTATTTATTTATTTATTTATTTATTTGTTTGTTTTATATATTTTTATATATTTTTTTTTTATCATCTGTGATCTCACAGAAAAATGTATTGGCTTTTGTATCTTTTATTTTATTATCCAGATCTATTATTTTATTATTTTATTTCATTTCCATAAGTGCTATGTTTGAAGTCCTTTTCAAAAAAATTTATGTATATATATTTTTTCTGGCACAATAAAAAAATTTTCAGGTATCATGATACAGTATTTTGGACAGTTATTCATTCACATTCAATTTTTTTTCTGCCAACCTTCACTTATTTGAAGATTTAACCACTGGTTTATCTTTTCCAGCTGATGAGGTCAGTGAACGTGGCTTGTCCAGACATCACACGCATCTACAGCATCGGGAAGAGCCACATGGGCCTGAAGCTGTACGTGATGGAGATCTCTGATAACCCGGGCAAGCACGAGCTGGGTGAGAGAGAACCTGTGAATGAGTCGTTACCATAGAAACCGTAACAAATGAGAACTAGCGCATTAACACAAACCATTACGCTAAGCTATAGCAAAGTTCTGTGAATCAGGAAGCATGTCCCAGCGTTATGAGACGCATGCTTTTCATCTTAAAATTGCAAGAATCCTGCAACCGGAGCCGAGGTCAAAGGTCACCAGAGAGTTTGACTTGGGTTCCTTCTCTCCGAAAGATTCCACGCTGAATAGCTGAACTGTTCTCCGACGCTCAAGGGCAGAGTGGAGTCTCTTGACGTTCAGCACAGACTGGGCTTGTTCTAGAAACCCTTTCCAGCCAAAGCTGTATTTGTTTAACCCAAACAGAGGCATGTATAGGTGCAGCTAACTCGCACACGCTTCCTGCTCAGATCGCTAAACAGCACAGAGTTTTAATAAAGCTGCAAGAAGGTGAAGATCCTGCTAATGAGCCATGGGTTTCAACCACTTGCTCCAACATGGCTAGCTTTTGTACCTAAGAGCAAGCTGAGAAACCTAGCTAGCTGGCTAGCTAACTCACTTTATCTTGCTAGCAAAGAGCAAACTGACTAACAGATCTAGTAAGCTATCAATCGCTAACTAGCTTTGTCAGATGTAAACTCTTTACTTCTCTCAAGAATATTCCACGTTATCGCTAACCGATGCTAAAGGAAATGCTAGCTGTGAGAATCTGATCTTTCCTGTGTAGATCTCACTAATTTCTGCTTATTCTTTATTTCCTCAGCTTTACAGACAGAAATGTTTAACTGGAAGCAGTTAAAAGTTGTATTTTTACTTCTTTGAAATCTTTTCCAAACCTCCTTGAGATATTTTTGTTAGCAGTTTGACGGATTTCCCCAATTCCACAGGAACATGTGGGTGTGTTTGGATGCAGTGCAGCGTTGTTTTAGGGAAGGTGCCAAATTTCAGACCCCTCTGTTAGCGGACAGCTAAAAGACGGAGAAGAGAGAGAGAGAGATGAATGTTAGAGAAAGAGAGAGAGAGAGACAGAGAGGCACTGAGGTCGTATTTTTTATTAGCCTTGTGTCTGTTCCTTTACCGTAATGTAGCTGTTAGCGTCTCCGGTGAAAATCTCAGGTTAACTACATTCCAGTCAAATGACACACACGTGATTTTTAAGACACTTCTCTGTCATTTGCATATGCAAATATCACCTGTGACATCATTCCATCATTCCGTTGTCGCATTTTATGTGAGTATTATGCACTTTAAACTTTTTTTATTTAAATTTGTTCAGGTTTTAGATAGTAACGTTACATCCATTCAGAGAAAATGGGTTCTTAGCTTTGGTGTTGCTATGGCAACCTCACAATTTTAGTTATATTTTGAAACAAATCTAATATAATAAACAGATGCACAGACATAGTGAATTACAGGGCAAGCTAACAAATATAGTAAATTAAAATAAATAATGTTTAATGTGTGACAGAAACAGCAAAAGTGTATTTAGTTAAAATAAAATTCAAATATTTATTTTTATCGAACAAATATAAATACATAATCACATTAAAAATATATTAATTTCTTTAAAATGTATTGTTATTTAAAAGAAATAATAGAAACCTAAGTCTTATTTATTTATTTATTTATTTTATTTTATTTAAATGCCTAAGTCCATTTACAATGTATTAAATCAATATAAATCTCTGAAATAAATAAATATTAAACAATAATAATAAAAAAATTAGCAGTTGAAACAAATATAAATAAAAAGAAATTATGACATTTTATCTTGTTAAAGTCATTTTGCTAGGACGATACTGTGCAAAATTATTGGGACCCCAGTTTTTTTTAATGTACATTTTTGTGGTTTTATATAAATTGCTTTAAAAATTAATAATAAAAATTAAGGTTTCTAAATATAAATATTTTTGTATGGCATTAAACAGAGGTTTAGGCTTACTTTAATCACCACAGCACCACCAAACACCATGATATGTCAGATTACACACTCAAAGCAGTCTGCTGTGCAATACGTGTCTAAATAGTGAAAAGAAAAGTACTCTGCTGCCCCCTGCAGGTGAGCCGGAGTTCCGTTACGTAGCAGGGATGCACGGGAACGAGGTTCTGGGCCGAGAGCTGCTGCTGAACCTTATGCAGTACATCTGTCAGGAATACAAACAGGGCAACCCACGCGTAGTCCATCTGGTTAAAGAGACTCGCATCCATCTGCTGCCCTCCATGAACCCCGACGGCTACGAGATGGCCTACAAGAAGGTGCGGTCAGTCCCACTGTCCTGAATCTTTACATACATGCCTGCATACACAGCTCGGTAAATTCTGGACGTCTGTCTTGTTCCATCTGCAGGGATCAGAGCTAGCCGGCTGGGCTCTGGGTCGCTTCAGCTACGAAGGCTACGACATGAACAACAACTTTGCCAATCTGAACTCTGTGATGTGGGACGCCATTGAGCTGGAGACGGACAAGTCCAAACTGGTCAACCATTACATCCCTATTCCTAAACAGTACACATCGACGGACGCGTTGGTGAGGAAGTTTCATGAAGAAATCTGTCAATCATTCATTTCATTTGTTAACTCTTATAATGCTTCATAGGTGATATATGCAAGTGAATAACCAGCCATTAAACACTGTTAGTGACTTTAAAGTAAGGAGTAAAACACAGTGACATTGTGTTGTTTACTAACGGACGACTAAAGGTGGCCCCGGAGACACGTGCTGTGATCAGCTGGATGCGGTCCATCCCCTTCGTACTGAGCGCCAACCTTCACGGCGGTGAGCTGGTGGTCACGTATCCGTTCGACATGGCTCGAGACTGGGCAGCACGCGAACACACCCCCACCCCAGATGACAGTTTCTTCCGCTGGCTCGCCACCGTCTACGCCAGCACCAACCACGTCATGTCCAATCCAGACAGACGGCCGTGCCACAACAAGGACTTCACTCGCCAAAACAACATCATCAATGGCGCTAACTGGCACACGGTGCCCGGCAGTGGGTATCCTTAAAAAAGTTTAACATGCCCTTGTCCACTTCCTGTTGAAATTGTAGCACCTTCTTTAGGAAATTTCAAATAAAACAGCTTCTTTTTCTGAAACTCCTTCCATAAATGATAAATAAACACTTCCTTACGGAAAAGATTGCTATAATTATCAAATAATTAAATAATCATAATTAAAGGAACAAGTTGCAGAGAGGTCTCTAAACCCTAGAATGTTCCATACTGCCGCTTTAAAGGAGAAAAATCTGCCTTCTAATCAACTACCAAAAGTCTTCAAGATTCCAGAAGTTTGTCCAGCTGAACGATTCGACTGCTGGTGCTGTGATTTATCATGACGTCTTGGACGACTGTGATTTGTTATCATTTTCCAGGCATGAACGACTTCAGCTACCTGCACACTAACTGTTTCGAGGTGACGGTGGAGCTATCGTGTGATAAATTCCCTCATGCCAGCGAGCTGCCTACAGAGTGGGAGAACAACAGGGAGTCGCTGCTGGTCTACATGGAGCAGGTGATAAATCCGACCTGAACTGAATCTCAACATTTCTAACTTATGTGTCACTCTCACACTCAACAAGCTGAATGTTATCTTAGCAATGTATGTTAATGAAAGAGATTAAGTTTCTACACTGAGAAAATTGATTCACAGGTCCACCGAGGCATTAAAGGAGTCATAAAGGACAAAGACACAAAGGCTGGAATTGCAGAAGCCATCGTTAAAGTGGACGATATCGACCATCACATCCGATCCGGTGAGGGCAATCAACTTAAACCTAGGCATTTTTTTCTAGTAACAAACATAAGACTCAATTATGGATTAAGCAAAAGGCAATCGTAATCCTCAGTCCTTAGCAGACATTTAATCTGCGATCAAATCAAGTGTAAGGAATACACCAAGAAAATCTTAAATACAGTGGAACCTCAGCATAGGAATTAAATTTGTTCTGGAGGTGAGTTCATATGGTGAAAATTTGTATTGTGAAATTAATTTTTCCATAAGAAAGAAGGTAAATGTAGATTATCCGTTCCAGCCGCCCAAAAATATGACCAATATTCCCAATATGAAGCGTATATAAACTGTATGGCTGCTTATAAAGAACTGACCCAAGCCAAGCATTCCATGTCAAGGGTCCTCACAGGAAGTGGTGCCACCAAGCTTGGGCTAAAAATAGAACAGACCACCCACGCCCCCAATCTGTCAACAGCAAAACACCCGAAAAATCACCTAGCATGCAAATTTCTTTGCAAAATTTCAATTCTTAAAGTGAAAATTCCTAAGGCATGGCGTTCATATGCTGTGGTTCCACTGTATCAGAAACATGACATCTGAAGGCTGGAAAGAAGGCAAGACTTCGCAGTAAGCTCCTATAAAGTATGAGTACAGCAAGTGAATGTCATTTACTACTTTAACTAGCGCTGTTCCATAAGTCTATCTCACCTGTATTCTTTTATTTTATTTTATTATTTTTTTTTACAAACATACACAAATCCTCTTGCATAAAATCTTTATGCTCTGTGTGATAATATTGACCTAGAGCTTCTATAAAAACAATAACGTTTTATATATAAATCTATGATTTGTTGAAGGACACGACTGTCAGAGAAGCTAATCAACACCTTCTGACCAATCAGAATCCAGAATTATATCCTCGCTTTATATCTCCAGCATCTGATGGGGATTACTGGCGCCTCCTGAACCCCGGGGACTATGAGGTGACGGTGCTGGCGGAGGGATACGTGCCAGTCACGCGCTCATGCAGGGTGGAATACGAGCACTACCCGACCATCTGCGACTTCCGGTTGTCCAAAGCGCCCAGGCCGAGGCTGCGCGAGATCCTGGTCAAGAAGCGGAAGATCTCCAAAGAGCTGCAGCTCAGAATGCGCCTGCTGCGTCTGCGAAAACTGGGGAGAACTGCAAAACAGAATGTGGTTAGGAAGGCAGTTTGACCTTTGGTCTGTTTAGCAGGGCATTTACAGTATTTTTATGAATCAGAATTAAAGATTGTAGTGTCCATTTTTTCGGTCTGGAACTGAAGTTATTAAAATGACAAAAGCGTTCAGATTCACAACTGTGCATTATTTCTATTAAGAATGATTTATTCTCTTTGCATAATACATTTGAGGTGCTTTATATGCATTGTTGAATCATTTACAAATAAAAATGTCATGTAAAATTTGACCTTACAAGAACAACACTAAGTTCCTCTCACTTTAATGCTTACTGTTTCAAAGCACAGACACTGGAGATTTTTCAAAAATACTTCATAAATCATCTCTTCATGGAAATCTTCATCATTTCACTTATACACATTTTCCTTCAAATACACTATATTAGCCAAAGGTTTTGGGACACCCCTCCAAATCATTGAATTCAGGTGTTGTTTTTCAGGGGTTGGGCTCGGCCCCTTAGTTCCAATGAAAGGAACTCTTAATGCTTCAGATTCATACCAATTTTTCCAAATTTGTAGGAACAGTTTGGGGATGACCCCTTCCTGTTCCAACATGACTGTGCACCAGTGCACAAAGCAAGGTCCATAAAGACATGGATGAGTGAGTTTGGAGGAACTTCACAGAGTCCTGACCTCAACCCCACAGAACACCTTTGGGATAAATTAGAGCGCAGGCAGTGAGCCAGGCCTTCTCGTCCAACATCAGTGCCTGACCTCACAAATATTATATGTTATAGCTGCAAAGGGCGGGACAACTCCATATTACATTCATGTGCATGTAAAAGCAGATATCCCAGTTTTGGTCTGGCTCACAGTCTCCGGGACTCGCCCGGGACCTTGCTTTGTGCACTGGTGTGCAGTCATGTTGGAACAGGAAGGGGTCATCCCCAAACTGTTCACACAAAGTTGTCCAAAATGTCTTGGTATGAAGCTGAAGCATTAAGAGTTCCTTTCACTGGAACTAAGGGGCCGAGCCCAACCCCTGAAAAACAACACCTGAACACAGTGATTTGGAGGGGTGTCCCAAAACCTTTGGCAATATAGTTTATGTAGTTTGTAGTAAATAAAATCTAATAAAGTTAGATCACCTGACCAATCAGAATGGAGATTTCAACAGCACTGTGATGTAATATATATACTGTATATACCTCACTACTGCTTTGCATTTCTGGTTAGATAACTAAACTACCTGCATTTCGTTGCCTTGTACGCATGCGCAATGGCAACACAATTCCAACTTATAGAACATATAAAACTAATCTTTATACACCACATCGTCCTGTAAAGCTGTAATTATGTTCTCAGAATAAATGATATTTGTTAAAAATGTTTATTTAAATATATAAAAGAGAAATAAAGCGTACGGAAAACATGACCGGAACAAAAATAAATAGCGGTTTTGTCCAGAAGATGGCGCTGTGCTTCTGTTTTACTATTATTATTATTATTATTCATTTCTAACGCTCTTCTATATTTATACAGACGATTAAAAAGTGTTCTGTGGCCTAATATTACTCTTAATAAACTTTTAAATTGTTAAAAGAAGACTTTTTAAATCCTCTTAACAACTCCCGCCTCACTTTTTCACAGAAAGTCCTTCAGTTCCCCATAACACCAGTACAAAAAACAAAAATAGGCGCACATCGATTGCGTCATATCTGGTCGCCGTCCTGTCATGCTGCACTGACATTTGCCGGGCTAAAATGTCAACTTGTGGTAGATAATAATGTCTAAATGCGCTTTTTGTAATAAATTATTGAAGAATGTAATCGCTTGTTTTGTGCAAGATGTGGAATAACGTCGGAAGGTGAGGATTTTTTATGTTTGTGTAGCTTGCATAGCAGTTTAGTCAGCATTCTGGAGCTAGCTTAATTCATTCTGGAGGAGGCTTATTTTATATATTAGAGATATTTTAGATGTTTATGATATATTTAGAGGTTTATTCATTAAATGCCGCTGAGTTTACTGGATGATCTTGGTTTTGTTATTGTGAAAAAATAAATAAGGAAGCGATCTACGTTCCATATTAATGCATTAAAATGGGAGATTTATATTAGAGCCTTTTATTGCATTTGATTCTTAATTAATTTATGGTTTTATCAAAGTATTGAATATATGAATATCTTTAAAATGCCAGCAAATTATTATTTACATATATATATATATATATATATATATATATATATATATAAATATATAAATATATAAATATATATATATTATTTATTTACTATTATATCTTCTTCTTATTGTTTATTATCATTACTGTTTTATTATTATTATTTATTACTATTATTATTGTTATTGTTATTATGATTTAGGATTTTTAAAAATTATTATTATTATTTATTTGTTATTATTTGTTTTATAATTTTTTGTTGTTCTTCTTATTGTTATTATTTGAATGTGTTTACTTATCACTGAAAGAAAAACAAATCTGTAAAACAAAAAAATAACAGAATATAATAAAATGTTTAAAAATATAAAATTTTAAAATGTAGAAATGTTTTTAACACATTAGCTTCTTGATTGCAATTGAAATTATTTTTTAAAAATGAATAGCTTCAAAATGCCAGCAGAAGAATAGTGTTGCATTGAAATGACAAACTGCTTATTATTTTTTTTTAATTATCATTATTTATTACTTTTTAATATGTTTTTATTTATTATTATTTTATTTTCTTATTATTATTTGTTAATTATTATTATTATTATTTATTATTATTATTATTATTATTATTATTTGAATCTGTTTATTGTTATGTATATTAAAAAATAAAATAAAATGTTTAAAAAAATACAATTTTAACATATAGAAATTGTTTAACAGTTTTAACAAATTAGCTTCTTGCTTGCAATTAAAAATTTGTTTTTTTTAAATTTCACAATTTTTCAGTATGCCAAAAAAAGTGTATTGCGATATAAACCATTCACAGAATCGATATTATCTTGACATCTTGACCATACCAAATATCAAAATTATTAAAAGTATTAAAATATATGTTGATGTTAAATAAAAATTAAACTATAGTGATTATGGTCTGGTTTAATTATTTATGCAGTAATTGTTTAATTTTTGTTCCTTGTGCAAAGTTATAAACTAGATTATCTGATCTGTAAAGAAATTTGTCTCTGATTATTATTATTATTATTATTATTAATTTTTTTTTTTTTTAATTTTCTTATCTTATTAATGGCTTATCTTGTCAGTTTTTAACAAATACAGTGAGGTCAGATATAATGCTTCATCTGTTTTTTCCTCTGTCTCTCAGGCTCTCCACCATGACATGCTTGAAAATCTTTCCTGGATCCTTAAGGTCACATTTGCGTGGCGTCCAGTTGGCAGTAAAAGCCCAGGTGAGATGTATCTCTCAGGGCGTGTCCAGGACAGACTCCTCCCCCCGACCTGCTCGCTCTCTCAGCTCCAGAAGTGTCCTGTCTGTGCCAGCGTTGTACCTGCAGCCGTGCAGTATGAGGCGAGTGAGCGGGTCTGGGTCCGGGTGGTACGAGAGCGTGGCAGATTCCGCTCCGGTCCACTTTACAGAGCAGCTCCTGATTTCCAGCCAGCAGATGACGGGGTTGCCGTGGTGGGCGGGGATCATCTGCACCACAGTGGCGCTTCGCACCGTCGTCACTTTGCCACTTGCCATCTACCAGGCCGCCATAATCGCAAAGGTCTCGTCTCAATCACTCACTTCCTCAACACTTGCTCTATTGGGGTCAAGACCTGCATAATATTATGAGTATTCAAAGGGGGTGGAGTTTCCTCAATATGGGCAAAATTCCATTACATCCGAATGAATCGTGAGTCCTTCTAGTCCTGACTCTGTTTGAATGTTCAGTTGATTTGAGTTAAAACCTCAATAACCCGTAAAAAATAAACATGTAGAAATATAACGTCACTATGGACCTAATGTATCTGAGGAAGCAAAGAATTAGATTCACGCAAGATCATAACGGCGTAGATCCTAATAGCATTTTTTTTTTACGTAACCCGCATATATCTCTATAAAAATGACATTTGAGGATCATTTTCATTTCTGTATCTAATATTCAATATCAGAGGACATGAGAAGTTTACTTACTCTAGAATTTACAAACTGAATCATTCAACTGAGTCATGAATCGAATCGAATGAATCATTGTTGAATCGATTCACTTTACGTCCAGAGACTCAGACCGCAGCTGGTATCCATGGCAATGGCTTTCAAAAGTGAGAACCACTCAGATCTGGGATGGGGTCGGGTTTCTGTCTTTTTTATGCTTTCTTTCTTTCTTTCTTTCTTTTTTTTCTTTTTTAATTGGATACAACGAAATGATTCAGCTCCTAATTTGACTCACTCGCTCTATTGAATTTCCTGAGCCTCCTTGTTGTATAGAAAATTATTTCCTCCCCTCCGTCAGTTCTCATCCCCCATCTGGGAGACATGTCGACTAAATACAGCTACACTGTTAGGGTTTTTCCCTGCCGGAAATGATCTTCTGCCCTCCTGGAGAGCGTCTGGGCTCGCGTGAAGTAAACAGTCCGAGCTCAGTAATCTCCATCTCGACTTAAACGTAAACATCTGCGCTGTTTATGTGTTAAAGGCTCTCTTTCCTGATTTCCTTCTGTTTCACAAACCATCACCTGGATCATGGAGGAATCTGTTTCAGCTTGTTCTTTTCTCACACAGCTTGTACTTTTCTGTTCCCAGTAGCTCTCTCTCTCCTTTTTTTTTCCCACGTCGTCGTTGCTGTTTTTAATCTCTCGCTCTTGGCCGCTGTTCAAAATAGCGCCCGAGTCATGGGTCACATTTCCTCTGAATAATCTTATTTTTACATTTTAATCTTATTTAAACAAGTAAAATGATTGTAAATGGGGGAAAACCATAGCATGCCATGTTTTATGCTTCTTATGGCAGTAATTTACATGCTTTTATACAACAACGATCATTTTTATCGTTTTAAAGTCGCTAAACATGCCCCAGATGACATTAAAGCAGCTATAAGTTTTATCTTTATTTATCATATATACATTACTTTCTTTGCATTTCCCATCCTTGGTGGTCGGGGTCAGAGCACAGGGTCAGCCATGATGCAGCACCCCTGGAGCAGGGTGGGTTGAGGGCCTTGCTCAAGGGCCCAACAGTGGCAGCTTGCGTGATGCTGGGGTTTGACCACTTGAACTACCACCCACCCTATAAGAAGTTAGAGCAGATGTATGCACAGTATGTGACACTGGAGACTCCTTCCTTAAACGTCAATTAGACATCTCTTTAAAGAAAACTTCCATGTAGCGACTATATTAATTTCTTTCTTTTTATTAATAAATAAATAAATAAATTTTTAATAATATATGCTTCCACTGTACAGTGTCGACGTGAAGGCGCCATTGCTATGGAAACGATAAAATATTTAGTAAAAAAATGCCTATTATCCTAATACCTAAATAGCTTAAATGTTAATTAATAATAATAAAAAACGTTAGATTTTTTCCCACAGTGTTTATAGCATTGAGCATGTTGAGCTGATCTGAGATCAGGGCTTCGTGTGTTTGTTTTTATATTTGCTTTAATTAACAGGTCACTGAACTGATTTCAGATCGAAGCCTTGCAGAAGGAAATAGCGGAGTTAGCACAGCGGCTACGCTACGAGATCTCCGTCAGGGCCCAGGAGAAGGGCTGGTCTGAGAAAACCTGCAGGTAAAAATCACGACTGGTATAATTATAAATACTCGCTTGCTAGTTTCTCAGCTGGGTGAAAAGCAGAAGCCGCCACTTTTAATAGTATTAGCTTTTAAAATCAAAGAGTGAGTTAGCTATACTGTTTCTCAGGTGAGGTTAGCTAAGCTTTTAGCTTATTCTAGCTAGCAGTTAAACAGTCTGTCAGGTGTTAGTTAGATACTTTTGTCCATTAGAATGCTAGCTAGTTATCGCTTGTGCTGTCAAAATGTGTTAGCTAGCTCAGACCGGATAAATGTAACCAAAATCTTTGCTAATAATATCTTACAGTGTCTGTCAGGTTGTGTTAGCTAGCTCAATTTAATCCTTATATCTATTCCTAAGCAGTCTGTCAGGTTGTTTTGTGTGGACCGGATAAATTTAACCTGAAATCTTCGCTAATAATATCTTACAATGTCTGTTAGCTAGCTTAATGTAATCTTTAGAACAAATTCCCGGCTAGTAAATACTCTATCAGATTTGATCTGTATTAGCTAGCGCCATTTAATCATTCTAACAATCCCTAGCTAGTCTGTCAGGTTGTGTAGATAGATTGTAACTTTTAAAAAAGGTTCTTAGCTAGCATTACTTGTGCTGTATGTCAGCATTGGGTTAGCTAGCTGAATTGAATCTTTACCTCAAGTTCTAGCTAGTAATCAAACAGCTAATGCTAGCTAGAAATGCTGTGGACTGTTCATCAGGTTGTGTTGTATTGTTTAATAGCTAAATTCAGCTAATGCTAATGCAAGTCAGTCAGCTAAATAGCACGAGAGCTTATGCTAGCTCTAGTAATTACTTCAGGAAACTGAAGCATTTCTAGTCGTTTAATGCTTTTTGCTAGCTGAAGTTAGCCATGAGAATTCAGTTCATTCGTTTGACCCACAGGTACCATTTTAAGAAGAATCTGCGGAGGATCGTCTCCGAACTCTACGTGAGGGACAACTGCCACCCCTTTAAGGCCAGTTTGCTCGTCTGGGTGCAGTTGCCCATGTGGGTGAGCGTCTCTCTCGCCCTGCGTAACATCAGCGTGGGATTGGAACACGCCCCCTCAGGTAAATCACCTCTTCATTTATATACATTAAAGTGGGCAGGGCTAATCCGAGGTAAATCGGAGGCCCTCCGGGTTCGTATCTGTGAAAAAATTATATTCCTTGGATAGAGCACTTACCCATAATGCACCAGTGTAACACACAGGCACCATCACCACCACCAGACTGAGTCTTGGCTCACATCCAGAACATTCCACTGTGTTTCACTCGCGTTTCAAATCTCACAATGTCTTAGGGTGTGTGGGTGTGTGTGTGTGTGTGTACATATATATGTGTGTGTGCATGTATGCACATTTGTGTGCTCATACATGCCTGTGTGTATGTGTGTGTTGGTTCATGTCTATGCATGTGTGTGTGTGTGTTCATGTACATGTATATGTGTGTGCATGTATGCACAGGTGTGTTTGCTAATACGTGCCTATGTGTGTGTGTTTGTGTATTTGTTTGTGTGTGTGTGTGTACGCTCATGCGTGCCTGTGTATGTGTGTGTTCGTTCATGTCCGTGTGTGTGTCTGTGAGAGAGTGGGCGCGCTCATGCATGCCTGTGTATGTGTGTGTTCGTTCATGTCCGTGTGTGTGTCTGTGAGAGAGTGGGCGCGCTCATGCATGCCTGTGTATGTGTGTGTTCGTTCATGTCCGTGTGTGTGTCTGTGAGAGAGTGGGCGCGCTCATGCATGCCTGTGTGTGTGTGTGTGTGTTCATGTACACGTGTGTGTGTGTGTGTGTGTGTGTGTGTGTGTGCGGGCGCACTCATGCATGTCTGTGTGTGTGTGTGTGTGTTCATGTACACATGTGTGTGTGTGTGTGTGTGTGCGGGCGCACTCATGCATGTCTGTGTGTGTGTGTGTGTGTGCGGGCGCACTCATGCATGCCTGTGTGTGTGTTCATGTCCATATACATGTCTGTATGTGTGTGCATGTATGTGCCTGTGTGCATGTAGGCACATGTGTGTACTCACGCTTACCTGTGTGTGTGTGTGTGTGTGTGTGCAGGACTGCAGCAGCAGCTGGCAGCAGGTGGCGCTCTCTGGTTTCCGGACCTGACGGTACCAGACTCCACCTGGATCATCCCCGTGTCTCTGGGCCTCATCAACCTGCTCATCACTGAGGTGACTCATTACTATATGATTCAGTCTGACTTTAACATTGTAATTATTATAACTGTCTCTAAATGTAATTAACAGGTCAGTAGAAATGTAATTAATGTGTTATTAACATTCTATTAACATCATTTTTTAATTTCATTGCGTTGTTTTGGGGTGGTGTTTTGTTCTGTTACGGAGGAAATAATGCTTGTATCCTTGTCCTCACATGAGACAAGAGGAAATCACAAACACACACACACACACACATTATCAATAAACAATAGAGCTAAGAGAAGGGTGGGATTTCCTTATTCCTGTTGTTTTGGACATTGGCACTTTAGACGAAAATAAAAACAATTATGACATCTAACTGTGTGTGTGTGTGTGTGATGGTTTTCGACAGGTTTATGCCCTGAGCAAGCTTGAACAGTCAAAGTTCCAGAAGTACGTGACCAACGTTATCAGAGGAATCTCTCTGGTCATGATTCCTTTAGCCGCCACCGTCCCTTCCGTGAGTGATCAGTGCGTGTGTGTATGCGTGTGTGTGTGCGTTTGTGTGTGTGTGTGTGTGAGACAGATAATAAAATATCTGATGTATTTTTTTTTTCGAACCTTTGATCTTATCCACCTTCGTAGCGATAAAAGATAAATGAAATTTCCAAATTTTTACGCAAAATTAAAAAGTGCGTCATTATTCGTAATCGTTAGCTAAAAGAAAAGTCAAGCGAACAACGACATTAATTTATTTTTCATTTAATTATTATTTTAATCATTATTATTTAAATTATTTTAAAATTAAATATATATATAGTGAGGGGAAAAAATGATTTGATCCCCTGCTGATTTTGTACGTTTGCCCACTGACAAAGAAATGATCAGTCTGTAATTTTAATGGTAGGTTTATCTGAACAGTGAGAGACAGAATAACAACAAAAAAATCCAGAAAAACACATTTCAAAAAAGTTCTACATTGATTTGCATTTTATTGAGTGAAATAAGTATTTGACCCCTTTGCAAAACCCTTGCTGGCAATCACAGACGTCAGACATTTCTTGTAGTTGGCCACCAGGTTTGCACACATCTCACATCTCAAGGAATTTGGGCCCACTCCTCTTTGCAGATCCTCTCCAAGTCATTAAGGTTTTGTGGCTGACCCTTCAGCTCCCTCCACAGATTTTCTATGGGATTAAGGTCTGGAGACTGGCTAGGCCACTACAGGACCTTAATGTGCTTCTTTTTGAACCACTCCTTTGTTGCCTTGGCCGTGTGTTTTGGGTCATTGTCAGGCTGGAATATCCATCCACGACCCATTTTCAATGCCCTGGCTGAGGGAAGGAGGTTCTCACCCAAGATTTAACGGTACATGGCCCCGTCCATCGTCCCTTTGATGCGGTGCAGTTGTCCTGTCACCTGGGGATGGTGTACTTGGTGTCATAGGCAGCATTCCTCCTCCTCCAAACACAGCGAGTTGAGTTGATGCCAAAGAGCTGGATTTTGGTCTCATTTGACCACAACATTTTCACCCAGTTCTCCTCTGAATCATTCAGATGTTCACTGGCAAACTTCAGATGGTCCTGTACATGTTCTTTCTTTAGCAGGGGGACCTTGTGGAAGCTACTGGATTTCAGTCTTTCACGGCGTAGTGTGTTACCAATTGTTTTCTTGGTGACTATGGTCCCAGCTGCCTTGAGATCATTGACAAAATCCTCCAGTGTAATTCTGGGCTGATTCCTCGCCGTTCTCATGATCATTGAAACTCCATGAGGTGAGATCTTGCATGGAGCCCCAGACCGAGGAAGATTGACAGGCCTTTTTTGTTTCTTCCATTTGGGAATAATCGCACCAACTGTTGTCACCTTCTCACCAAGCTGCTTGGCGATGGTCTTGTAGCTCATTCCAGCCTTGTGTAGGTCTACAATCTTGTCCCTGACATCCATGGACAGCTCTTTGGTCTTGTCCATGATGGAGAGTTTGGAATCTGATTGATTGCTTCCTTCTGTGGACAGGTGTCTTTCATACAGTTAAGGAGCTGAGATTAAGAGCACTCCCCGAGAGTGCTCCTACTGTAATCTCAGATCCTTACCTGTATAAAAGACACCTGGGAGCCAGAAATCTTTCTGACTGATAGGGGATCAAATTCTTATTTCACTCATTAAAATGCAAATCAATGTAGTGTCAATGTAGCTTTTATGAAGTGTGTTTTTCTGGATTTTTTTGTTGTTATTCTGTCTCTCACTGTTCAAATACACCTACCATTAAAATTACAGACTGATCATTTCTTTCAGTGGGCAAACGTACAAAATCAGCAGGGGATCAAATCATTTTTTCCCTCACTGTATATATATATATATATATATATAAGTCGCTATTTTTCCGTAGTTACGTGTTTTTTATTGCTTTTATACACGATCAGGTTTAGGTGGGGTTTTTTTTTATAATAATAATAATAATAATAATAATAATAATAATATTTCATTTCATTTCATTGTCTGTACCACTTATCCGATCTATACTCGGGTCACGGGGAGCCTCAGGCATCGTCGGGCATCAAGGCAGGATACACCCTGGACGGAGTGCCAACCCATCGCAGGGCACACATACACACACACACACACTCATTCACTCACGCAATCACAAACTACAGGCAATTTAGAGACTCCAGTCAGCTTAGAAGCATGTCTTTGGACTGTCAGAGGAAACCAGAGCACCCAGAGGAAACCCACCAAGCACGGGGAGAACATGCAAACTCCACACACACAGTGATACATCCTGTCTCTCTCTCTCTCTCTCTCTCTCTGTCTCTGTCTCCCTCTCTTTGTGACTCTCACTCTGTCTCTCTGTGTGTCTCTCTCTCTCTGTCTCTCTCTCTTTGTCTCTCTCTCTCTCTCTGTCTCTCTCTCCCTCCCCCACTTTCTGTTTCGTGTGTGCTGAAATCCGCCCAGAATCTCAGTCCCTGACACTGTTTTGTCTTCCTGCTCCGTTACATAACAGAGGTATGTGAGTACCAGCAGAGATGCTCTGTCTGATTCCCCCCCCAGCTGGAGAAAGGGCTCGTGCCTGGGGAAGACGTCTGATATGTCCGATGCGTCCGAAGCGTTTATCTTTATCCTCGGTTGAGTTATCATTCCACTTCAGTGTTATGGCTAAAGTTTGCAGTTGTGTAGCGGCTGAGATTGGCAACAAATGCAAGATTCAGACGTCACGCCTGGATCGTGTACTTTCATGAATTTCAGCCATCATAACAAAGTCACGTTTTGTGCCGGATCTCTAAACATCGTACTACGACTACGCTATCACTCACAAATACGCACAAAGTGCTTTCTTTCCTTTCGTCGTTTCACGATGATAATCTTGTGTTGGTTTTCTTGTGTCTGGAGATGATTGTAAACGTAAAACCTCAAATAAAAACCTGTCGATCGCGACTTAGACGTAAAGTTAGCGCCTCAGTGTATAGATTTCTCGTTGAAGTTTGTTAGCTGGCAGCATTTTAGAACGTTAGCTGACTACACAATAGAGTCGTTTGTCTCTAACTTGTGTCTAGCGCCTGCTATTTTAGTCGTTTGTGGGAGTGGCCAGGTAAAGCTAACTAGCGGTACTAGCTGCTCACACAACGATCTCCGATTTATCTTTACTTTTTTTTTCTTTATTATTATATCCTCCAAATAGATGTTGAACCCATGATTTCTTCTAGTAGCAATTACATTTGCGATTGAGGAATTTCCACCTTCACAGAAATAAAATTTTTGCCTGTTGCTTGCTTGCTAGCATGAACGTATATTTAAATCTCCGTCTCTCTGTCCCTGCTCTAGTCGATGGCACTGTACTGGCTCAGCTCCAGCTGCATTGGTCTGGCTCACAACCTCCTCCTGCGTTCCCCACGATTCCGCTCTCTCTGCCGGATCCCGCCGTCTCGCTCGGACTCTCACACTCCCTACAGGGACATCGCTGCTGCCTTCGTCACCAAATACATGAAATAAACTCACCGTCTGGCTTGGTCCGATTCGGCAGTGATACCATCTGTCTTCTCTCTACTCCTGGACATCATGGAGGACAAGAGATAAACATTAAGACTGAAGGATTTCCGGGATACACGGTTTTAGTGTTGAGGTAGAAATATTTAGAAAGAAGTCCTGTAAACTTAGTGTGGGAGGAAAGTAAACTGAACCAAAGGCTCTTCTTCCTCTTTCAGCGTCTTCCTCTTTCTTTTGCTCCGGTTTTGGTTTTGAATATTGTCTGTGGAACAGAATTTTAAAAGTAAAAAATACACTGTAAATCTTCTGATGATGCTATTATTGATCAAAACAAATCCTAAACAATTAAAAATCATTTTTGAATAATTCTCACTGGATTCAGGTTCTCCTAGGACGAGTTCAGAGGTCATGATTATTGATTATCTGCGATCACGATATTTCTGACACGACTTGAAGACAGCAATAAACATCACGATTGCGACTTAATTTTTTATGAATTGTGGGCGTGTCTAAAACATCACCGGAGCTTAATCACAACCTCCAGACCAGAAAACCTGAAAAATGTTGTTGTTGTTGTTTTACTGTTATTATTACTAATTATTGTGTATTCACATTGACAAGAATTTTCTGTTTGTTAAATTTTTTATGTGGCATGAAGTAAACTGTAAAAGCCAGCATCCAGACTGTGTACTCTGTAAAAGACTGACTGTTTGGAAATGGGCGTTCCCAGTGGGCGGGGTTATCTTCAGCTCTTTGGCTCTGTGCGTCTTTTCTCCGTCTGCAAGTCCAACATCAGCGCTGCGACGCTACGGACGCGCTCGTGCCCCCGGGTTCTCTGTTCCAGTCACGATGCTGTGGGTGTTCATTCTCCCGGCGCTGACCGCCGCCGCAGTCTCGCGCGTCCCGCGCTCCTGCGGCACCTGCGACCCGAGCTCGTGCGCCGCGCTGCCGGCCACGGGCTGCGCGTTCCGCGTGATGGACGCGTGCGGATGCTGCGAGCTGTGCGTCGCCGGCGCGGGAGAGCCGTGCGGAGCGCGCGGTTCCTCGGTGACGCGGTGCGCGCCCGGTTACGAGTGCGTGAAACCCCAGCAGGACAAAAAAACTTCGAAGAGGAAGTCCGAGCCGGGTGTGTGCATGTGCAAAAACGGCGACTACCAGGTGTGCGGCTCGGACGATGTGGAGTACCGGAGCGTGTGCGAGCTGAGAGCGGCCAGTGCGTCCGCGGAGCGTCAAAAAAAACAGGCCATTAAAGTACAAAACAAGGGCAAGTGCGCTAAAGGTGAGGACTTTACA